>NC_091497.1:4531549-4690789 GCF_947461875.1 Haliaeetus albicilla | reverse complement strand
CAGGTTTTATAGAGCACATTCTTTAATGATCACAGAAACAAGAAATTTGAGGAGAAGAAATGTTACTAAGTTCCTCCTTTTAGTTTGCCCAGGGAGTTGAATAGGAGCAGAAAGCCATGCAGCTGGAATTTCTTCATGTCAGCACCGAGCGGCGCTGCTGGGAATAGGAAAAATGAGGGAAGGAGAGGAAATGGAGAAGTAAAGCTGTGGGGTTTTTTACGTTTTGGGTTTTTGTTTGATTGGTTAGTTTGTTTTGGTTTTCTCCCCATCCTTCAACAGATGTTTTGCTTTGAATTAAGGTTTAATTAATGAAGGCAAACAGATTCGTCAATTGGGGAGGTGATGGCCCTGTGGTGGTGCAGACCTCCTGGGCCACGTTGCGATGTCAGGACCAGCCCGTGTTGTGCTCTTGTTTTGGCTGCAAGTGCAGTGAGTTGGGAGAATCTGGTACTTTCTTGTCCTGGTTTCATTAGAGTGAGTTAGGATGATTAGGCACTCCCTAACCATGCCTGAAACTCCCGCTGCCTGGATCATGGCCCGCCCTGGAAGGTGCCAGAATTATCTGACAAGAATTGTGGCCAGAATGGAAATATACTGACCAAAGTCAATCATCTCGTAATCCTATAAATAGCTCTCCTAAGTGAGATACTTTGAGCTCTCCGGGACCACAGCGGGCTGCGTAATCCAGTATCTCCCCCTGAGCTGGGACATCTCTCAGGGTGGATTTCGCGAGGATTTCAAATAGTAGATTTCATGAGGATTTCCAAGATCATTCGCTGATAGATGCCGATAAAGAAGAAGGGGTCAAAGATCATCTGCTGACAAATGCTGACGAAGGAGAATAGTGAGTAATTCACTATAATTAGATTTCCTAAGTTTCAAAGATCATTTGGTACCAATAATTTACTACAATTGGCAAAGAGAGAAAAATCTTGATCATAGGTTAACCTCTATATCTGTCCATGTGTGTTTGTGTGTGTGCAATTCAATTTAGGAAACTTTGTAGTGTTAATTATAGCAAATTTTATTAAATCACTCTAGTAATTGGCTGATGATTAAGTATTGTTAAAAATCTTACGACATAATCTTGTGATTTACTGTAATAGTGCCAATAAATCTTAAATTGCTGCTACCTCAAAGTTGTGTGGGATCCATACTCACTCTTTCCCCGACAAATTGGTATAGTAAGTCAAGGGGAGTTTTTCCTTACCCTTTATATTAATTGCACTAGACATAAACTGTTGACCAAGTCTGGGACTAAGTCTGGATCCAGCCACAACTAGACTCCTCTCTGAGAAGGAGTTTAGAAAGCAAGGGCATCCTTTCTGAACCTCAGTGGGAGTGTCTCCCTTACCCTTTTACTTCTCCGGTCTCTGGGTAAATAATTTTAAATTGTTTCTAACTCGATTTTCCTTTGTATGTTTCTTCCATGTAGTAAGTAATAGAGTGAACCTTTCCATCGAACTTTGGTAAGTCACACTTTTACAAATTCCCATTAAAATCCCTTTTTGCTAATACCTTTGACAGTGATTCTTTAAGTGATTTAAATCACTCATTCACAACAGTGCCCTTCTGAAAACGGGGCCGGTCTCTGAATATGGGAGAGGCAGCTCCTTAGCATTTCTTTTTCTCATTTATGGCAGAGATTTAAACTTGGGACTTCCACATTGCATGTTGGGAGGTGCTGGTCTCGGACTGTCTTCGGAGGAGCAGCTTTACCTGTAGAGCTCAGTGGGCAGACCTGGGACCCATATATGCCATCTCTTGGGTAGGTACTCTAATTACTGGGGACTATCCTCAAATCCTGCAGATTTATAGAAAGTTCTGGGTCAGGCAGAAATATATTTTTCTGGTGAATATCAAAGAATAATCTCTTCATTAAAACTGTCTTGGTAAAAGGTGGTAAGATTTAACTAATGCTGATTCTAGAGCTTTTTGCTTGAATAAGATGAGGTGTGAGGGAGAGGAATCAGCTAATGGTGGTTACAAGCTTAACATCTCACTTATGCTAGATGCCGTGCAGGGCCATAGCAAGCGCCACTTCCCACTAGTTCTTTTTTATCTTCTAATATTTCTCATCATCCTTCAACATATGGAAAACGCCAACACTACAGGCACAGAAATGAAGAAAAATGAAAATGCAAAAGGGTATCCATTGCATATATAAATGACATATAACGAGACACCTATTTTGAAAAGCCAGTCTAAAACCATTACCCTCTTCTCCTCAGGAGAAAATTTATCTGCATGTTCATCTTCTTAACTGATTTTTAATTTTCTTAGAACACCCATCTTCATTACAGTGGGTAAAGCTGGCTGGGACTGCATAAGGTTTATGGGCCTCTAAAACTTTCAGTTCTTGATAAGACTGATTTCGGCAACTTGATTGGCTGTTTGTTTTCAGAATACCTTTTATTAGCAGCAGACACTGTTTATGAGTTCTTTAGGATTTATCTTAATATCTACAAGGTCAAATATGATTGTAAAACCTTTAGGAATGCTACGTAGATGCAACTTTATCTGGGAGCTGCTGAACTCTCAGCACTTGGGAAATTTGAGCCACCTACCTGGATATTGGAAATTTACTTTAGCAATGCATTTTTGGAAATTCAGACAGGCGGCTGTGGTTGTGGGATTTGAAAGTACGGCGGATGTGGTGCCCTTGATCTGGCGTACCGTAGGGCTGATGCAGTTGATAATAGGACTGGTACAGTTTCTGTATGAGTATGTCTGTTGTGGGCTTGTGGAAATGTGGGCATAATTCTTGGTTGATGCTTGGAGCTATACAAATAGAATAGATAGCAGCAATGAAGTTTTATTATTTAACAGAACCCGAGTAATGTTTTGGGCCTTCAGTTAGCCATTTGAGTTCTTATTTGGGTGCGCAATGCTGAGGATGCAAAAGCTTAACCACATTGAACCTGTAGGGTTTGGGACCCAGGAGAATCCACGGTTAGATGCTTGGTGTCTTCATGCAACATCCATCAAAATGGGTGAGCCCACAAAAGCAGTACAGTGGGGTGGGAGTTGTGCACAGCAACCAGTTAAAAATGCTGGGGGATCTGTCTGTGACCCCTACCCACTCCTCTTCTGCACAGCCTCCTCAAATACAAGAACTGGAACAGGACCTGGAGCCCAGCTCCCTTTTCCCACGAGCCCCGTTTGCTCAGGTCTCCTCTCTGTCCTAGTGAATATTTGATTAGAGCCCATCATTCCTGCAGGCGGGCTGAGGGAGCGCTGGCCCGGAGCAGCCCACCGGCTGTGCCCAGAGCACTTTGCAGATGTCTCGCCTGGGATCTGACTGATGCAACTCACGTCCCGCTGGGCACGGACGGCAATTTTAATTCTGCTCCCCCTTCAGCTCACGTGAGTTTTTTAACCAGCAGGCCTTGGGGTAGTAAAAAAAAAGAGCACACATGCCAGACGTGTTTTCTGTGTGTTAGTGCTCCTTGCGTGTGTTTTACATCTGTTGGTAATGTTGGTGGAGCTGGGGCACCGTCAGGCATAAATGACAGCTCAGTGAAAGCCTGAGGATCCCACCTGGAGCCAGGCTCCTGCAGTGGCAGCCTGTTAGTACCGTCCCCACAGCTCTTCTTGAGGCTGCTTGCTAGTGTGGCTATCTAGTTTGAAAATGCTTACCAAAATTATTTCCCTCAGTTGTGTTTTGAAATTATTTCCATGCAGCTATAAACTGTGTCTTATTGCTTTCATTTCTGACGCAGGTGAATGTCTCCTATTTGGAGTGGAGTGAATTAAAAAGGTGGATTCATTCCATCCTTATAAGAAAAGGAATTTCTAGATGAATATGTAAAAATAAACATATATAAACCACTACATATATACATTTATATATAAACTATATGCAACATGAATAATGATTAAATATAGGTGGGGAGGTGTTATGGTTTTTTTTTCTGAGAGAACACCTGTGCTTTCTGAGAATTTCCATGTGACTGAAATGACTCTTTAAAAAACGTTCCTAGTCTCCTTCAGTAAATGACAACATGCTTAAGAAATTACTTTTTTTTTTTTCTGCTGCTGAAATAAGTATAGGCAGTGTTTGATTTCTGCACATTGAGGTCTTCTGTAGATATTTCAGAAACATCTATTGTCTCTTCATGAGGATTTTGTGATCAGTCGAAAACCTGGTGACCTACTGTCAAGTGGCATTAATTAGGAAAGAAACCCCCATGTTGTTTTGAATGCATTTATCAGAAATGGGGACATGTAATCTCTAAACCGTGTTTTTTATGCTCCTAATCATTCTTGTGTGATTCAATACAGTTTATCTATCCCTTTGCCCTCTATGCCTCAATTTGCAAATCTATATGTATAATTATTTACATGCACAGTATTCCAGTTCAAAATGTTTGAAACATGTTTGAATGCTTTTAAGAGCTTCAGTTATTAACTGGAGGAACTTGCTTTCTTTGCCTTATGATTCCTGGACACTTAGACTATGCTTTAGTGCTGCTTTTGAACTCTCCTTCATGCATTCTGGCAATGATCTTAAAATAGGAATTAGGGTGCTCATGCATGGAAAAAGACATCACTGTGGGACTTCAATGAAATCATCAGTTGGTGACAAAACCCAGTTATCTGTTCACAGTATTATCTGTAAAAACCTTTCAAATGAGTTTTAAATAAAAGTGTATGGGCACAAAATAATAATGTAGATGTGGCTTTTGCAACAGTCAGGAATATAAAATTGATGAGTGGGACTCATTATGAAAAAATGGGACAGCACCATACTAACCAATGTATTAAAATTTAAAAATTTTATTAACCCTCTTTTAAAGCAGTTCATGTACTTTATGTCAAATAAAGTTATGGTCCAAAAATTTTTCACCTACATCTCTAAGTGTGTGGGTTTATCTTTCCCCTCTTTTTTTAACCAATGTGTCCTGGAGGTATCTTGCAGTGGAAATAAAAATATTGAAAAAGGAAGCCTTAAGAGTAGAAGGTAGATCCTTGGAGACTGAAGTAATACCATTAGTGGACAAGCTGAAATAAAAAAGCAGCTCCAATTTAGACACGCAGCCTGGTGAAGTCCATTTACAGTATAAAATATTTGTCAGAAGTACATATTTTTTTAAATAGGAAAAAACCCCCACTGGAAATGAAAGCAAAAAGTCTAAATTTTTTAGGTCACCCAAGAATATGGTTAGAAAAAAAAAGATAACTCAGGTTTAGTGCCAGCATCTGAACTAACTCCTCTTACTTTTCCTCTCTGCAGAAAAGCTGCTATTTCTGTAGTTTTATGTGGAGGAACAGTCCTATCAGGTGGCCAGTTTATTAATGTCGTGTGTGTTCCCTGGAGAAGAAGTCCTGCCCTGGTCCCTGTGCGTGGACAGATGCTCAAGGCCAGGCAGGGGTGACACATTTTGGGGGTATCGCAGGCTGCAGTGGTGATGGGGACCAGACTGCACCCTGAGCGGGATGGGAATGAGAAGATCACCAAAGCAATGCACAGGTCATGCAGCTCAAAGCTTTTCTTTGGCGTAGACTGACTTTCCGCATGTACTTTTTGTTAGCTACTCGTTGACCTTGAGATTTGATATACACTGAGCATGTTGGGGAGCGAGACCTTTATCTCTTTAACCTGCCTTACGTGTTTTCTTTGGTATCTACCTCCTCCTTCTCTGATCACTAGCAAGGATGAAGAAAACCCCTTATTAGCTTTGTAGATTCCTAGAACCAAGCTTTTAAAAGCAGTCTCTGAAGTAGGACATAGATAAATTCATGTTTATACATACAGTACAAATAGTACCACGGGAAAAATGGAACCTTGTAAGCTGGAATTTTCAGTGCTAAGATTTGAATGCAACTAGGCTTCAGATATACCTGTGCTTGCCAAACTTTGTGTATCTTGATAATTTAAACAACAGGAGCTGAGAACTTCAGGGGAAAAGTATTTCTGTGTGAATGACATCACTTATATTCAGCTAAGCCTGGGCAAGAGAGAGACCATGGCACGCCAAATAGCAGACTTGCTAGCACAGACTTGCTAGTTATACCATTATGTGAAAATTGGGAAATACTTATTCAACTGAAAGATAAAATTCTCTCTTTCTAATAAGGAAGCCTCCTTTCTACATCCTACAGGTCATCAGTCGTTCTTGGGCAATATTAATTTTCTCCTGGTTCTGTGACTGAGTGAATGAGTTGTCTGAAGGTCTCCTCTTGTTTTCAGAGCTGCTTGCGCTTGTGTTATCAGCACTGAACACCCCTGAGCAAATGGGGCTTGGTGAGACATTTGACGGGCAGAACTTTCTAGGAGTCCAATGGTCATACCGTTGCCCTCTGTGTTCGCCCTTGGTGGGACAAGAGCGACAGGCAGACACCGATTAATGCCCCAAACCCTGAGCCCTTTCTCCCTCTGAAGTCCCCTGGTGTCTCTGCCCCAGGATATTTTCGCACAGTGGAGAGAGGAGGGGTGAGATAGGAAGAGATGACTTCACACCCGAATGAGACATTGTCCCTTTCTGGTCCCCTCTGAGTAGCTGCAGCTTCACATGCGGTTAACTGGACTTCCAAGAACCGCTCCAGGAATGGGGAGGTCTCTGAACTGGAGATTGTCTCTTTTCCTCTACAGGCTTTCCAGTTCCTTACTGGAAACTACATAAGGAGGAGAATTTAACCCTTAGGCTTTGCCAATTCAATTGGTAAGTCATCTTGTCCTTTTCTTTTTTTACTTTTTTTTTGCATAACAAGAGGACCTCTGACATATTGGCAACAAAGTGCTGTAAGCTTCAGGTAGGGCTAAGGGCTAGGAATGAAAACATGTTGGTGAAGTTAAACTTTTCAAGGGAAGGTAATTGTGGAAGGGTTTTCTGGAGAGATGTGGAAGCTTTCCTTCTTGGGCTTGAGGAGGAGCATAAACAGTGAGCAAGATAAATAAATTGATAATGCCAAGGATTTTTGTTTTTAAAATGCTTTTTTTTTTTAAGTATAAGTAACAGCAGATTTTTTTTTTTTTAATCAAAAATCTGATTCAGTTAGCTATTTCTTCTGTTTTGAGACTGCCTTTTCCATCCCAGACACTTAAGTATGAACAGCCAGTTCATATGGCATTCATTGATTCTTCAGTAGCTAAATTGAAATGGGTACATCTCTTCATGCTGTCATTATTCAGCAATATGTCACCATGGAGAGTCATTTTTACCTTAGGTGAAAGAAATAATGAAAAGCCATCTATTAGCCTGTCATCATCCATAACTTCTGATGCTTATTGCTTACTCACATGCTTTATTCAGACCCATGAAGCATATGTGTTTTTCTGATTTCTGCGGTAACATTAGTTCTTTTAACGAAGTTCAGACCTGCAGTTCTATTGCTTTTTCAAAATTGTTGATACGCTTTCAGAACTGTGATGGCCTTGTGCCTTCAACCTAGAGTGATTAGCGTAAAAGAAATTAAAGAAATAGACTTTAAATTCCTCAGAAAGTTACATGGAGTGTATGGAAGAGCAATAACTGCGGAGACCTGTTAATGATCCACTACTCTGTTCAGCTCAAACCATGGCTATGTTCAGACTTTCCCTGTGTGGGAAACCACTTAGACCAAAGCTGTGTAAGGAAGTGATATGGAGAGTGGAAACATTCATAAACTAGGGAAAGAAAATAAAAAGCATTTGTTAATATATTGGCACAGTAAAGCTTAGGAGACTCAAACTTAATCTCCTAAATTGTAGGTAAGGATAAATAAACAGCATTCCCATAGGTAATTATCCGTTACCTATTTCAACACTGGGCAATATAGTACTTAATTACTTCTAAGGCAGGGCAAACTCACTTCTTTGGCTTTTTAATATCAATTTATTATTATTGGCCCCTGTAATCACTGTAAATGACAGAAACATCCTGACTAAATGATGTTTGAATTAAGCTCCATGACATGCCTGCAACAGCCCATCAAACCTAAAGGTGCAGGTGATTACCAGCAATAGTTTGACATCGGGTTTTCACACTGAACAACACTGGACAGCAAGAAATGGTGGCAATGCAAACAGTGATCAAGTAGCATGTTGACGAGAGATACTGTTCAATCCCGAAGCCTTCTGACTGTCCCAGAAGGCTTACACCCCACGGGGCAGGACTCTGCACCCGTCCAGACGAACACTTGCAGCACGAAGGTTTTAGTTAGGTAACACCAAGTCCATTGGTAAGATGTGTGGGGGAAACATCCATGGGTATAGCTTGTGGATTGTGTTACAGTCTTCAGGGTAGTGCGCGTGTACTTAATATTTTGTTACATCTGTATGGCTGTTCTCCATCCTCTGTGACTGGGATAATTAGGCTGGAAGTCTGGACCACTTGAACTTATCACGTGCATAACTTGTGGCAAAAGAGGTGTGACTGACGGTAAAAGTAGCCCACCAGTTTTGTTTATGATAAAATTTAGAAAGTTAGCAGCAGTAGGAAGGAAGACATCAAGCAGAACGACTACATCACCAGCAAATATTTTCGCTGGAAAAGATAACCACTTGACCAGCCTCCTTTCACACTCACTTGTCACCATTACCTTTTTATGACATTATCTCTGAGTTTATCTGGTTCAAAGTAGCTTCTCTGAATCTCTTTGAAGCAGTTCATGGACTCTTCGGGGTCTGAGAATGGCAGGTTGAAAACTACTGCTCTGTAGCAAAGTCACCTGGGTCTCAAAGCATTTTACCTCCTGAGAGAAATACAAATTCACATTTTTGCAACCGTGGATGCTGAAGTTCCCCTCCCCACTCCTCAGGTGTGGACGAATGCAAAAAAAAGCTTTTGCAAGGGTCCACTCCACTGAGATGCAATAAACTGCACAAATTCTCTCCTGCTTGTGAGGACAGGGAGACCTGAACTCAGATACTTTTCTAACTTGAATAAAATTGGAAGATGCTACTTAAGCAGTTTAATAAACAGAACGTCTTCAATTGTTTTGATGATTTTACCGAAAACTGAAAGGAAATGTGAGGCAGTAGGAGCAAATGTGTATATAGGTATCATTAAATGTATATTTTAGTGTATCTTACTATACATTGACTGTATATCTTACATTATTTTTTATAATACAAATTTTGAATTTTGAAATTATTCCTTCTATAGCAATGCTTTTGTCCACCTGTGAGTTAGAGACTCCCTGCCATCCCAGACCTCGATTTGATAGGAAAAATCTCATGTGACAAAACTATAAAGATGTATGTATCCACGAGAAATCTAGAAACAGACAGACCGCGGTAGTTCAAGATAAGTACTTTATGAAGAAGTGGAATTTTTAGAGGTAGCAAATGTAACAGGACGCTTGGCTGGTTTTTTTTTTGTCTTGGGAACTGTGGTCACCCCACACAGTATGAAGGCATCGGGCTACTGGTGTCACCGAGCTGTGGAGGAGGAGGAGAAAAACAGACTAAGGAGACATTATCTTGAGCCTGATACAGCATCTTGCCTACTGACATAGCTGAGCCAGTAGCTCTGTTGGTTACTGTGGTCTGTCCCAGTGGGTGTTCACTCTTTTTTTTTTTTTTTTTTTTTTTTTTTACTTTTGTCACATTAATATTAGTTATGAACCTAACAGTGAGTTAGTTAGGCACCTAACAGTGATTTTTTAATCCATGTGGAGTACTGTTTTCTGTCTAGCTTCTGGTATAGATACTTTCCCCTCCCATCTGGTACAGCAAGAAGTTCTACCTATCCACCAAGGACTTCTAAGTTCTTGCATCAAAATTTTGGCTCAGGAAAGGAAGAAATGAGTAAAAGTGAATGAACTTCAACAGCACTGGTTATGCTTTTTGGTTATAAAAGACCCTTCTTGCCAGAAATGATGATTTAATGGAAAATTACTGAGATTGACCTTTTGGAATTGCTTGTCCCACTGCCCCACCTCGATACCCCTCCAGAGGGGTTCAGCAATGGAGAAAAACACCATGTCCCATGAGCAGGAACAAGAATCCCCTCATGGCCTGGGTTGTACACCTTTAAAGAAACTGGTTGTTGTTTGTGTCACTTCTAATGCCAAATCAGCATTTCATTACAAAGAGTAAAACTGTAAGACCGTCCTAAATCCAAGTAAAAAATGGCACTGCTACCTTCGCACCTTTTTCTGCATTATATTACTCCTCTCAACAATCCTGTCCTTTTGTCTTAGCTTCTGGTGAAGTCCAAAGTGTTAGAGAAACATGATTATTCTATAGACACTGAGATGAAATAGGGATTCCTGGAGAATGTGGTTCAATTTAATTTCTGGCAATACTTTCTACATATAATAATTTTGATTTCTAACATTATGAAAAAGTTTCAGGGAAATTATTCAGTCTGCTTCTCAATTTATGAACTCCATCACTTTTGCTGCAGTATGCTAATTTTGTAAAAATTTTTTTGTGGCCAAACTTGTATAGTGACTAGAGACTTGATCTTGAATTTTGTTATACTGTGAATTATGTTACAGGGTTTTTTATTTTTCTATATGATAGCTCAGGAATGCCTGACTCTAAAAAATATTCCATTGATACTTTCACAATTGTTAATGAAAAATTAACTTGATATAGTCCTATACATTCAACTTGACTCTTCTCCTTACATAAAATGGTTGAATTTAATTTAAGAGTTGAAGGACACATGAAAGGCAACTTAGCTTTACAGAATGTAGAAGTTTTACTTTTTTGTTTTCTATTCTATTATCCAACAATATGTTTAAAGATTGTTAAACAATTGCTAGTCATTGCAAATAAAGAAACCAGCATTGTTCTCAGAGGTATCTATTATGGAATAGATAACCAGTAGGAAAAAAAAAGAAAAGATTGAATTTATTTGCAAGTGAAATCAAAAGCATAAAGCAACCTGACATATAAAAATTTAGGTCTATTAATGATTCTGTTGGGCTCCATGAGGTATCATTTTTTTGGTAATGATGACAAAAAGAAAAACTAATGCAGGTTTATGTCAAGTGCTCTCTGGAATTGCTTTTCCTCTCTCAAAAACATAAGCCTAAGACTTTGTATCTGTATAAAATTTTGAAACAATCAATCATGGAAACAGCATCTGATTGCAGAAAACATGATTTCAAAATCAATTGGTCATGCTCCTATATGGATTTAGTGCCTTCCTTGTTTTGACATTTCTCATTTGCCAAATGCAGGAATGCTACTGTAATTTCTCTATGTTGTGTTACAAATTAGAAGGCTGGAATGCAAAAAGTTTCTTCTTTGTTTTTGAATTTACCCTGGATATGGAATTATTTGGTCATTTTTTTCCCCAATACATTATTTTTGTGGTGCCTCAGAAAATTAAGCTGCCTGATTTCCATCTGAAAATCATTTGTGATGCCCAGTTACCATCACACAAAATCCTTGGGAATGGCTTTGACAACATGATTGGCTTTTAAGACCTGCTTGCTGAGAAGAAATATACTGATTCTCCTTCTAATGTGAAATTTCACAAAGAGAGGATTGGATTTCGATACAGCTCTCTGTGCAGTTGCTATGCTTAAAGGCATGCTGGTTTATGACCCTTTTTAACAGTACTTATTTGGGGGAAACTGCTTTATAACACAAATGTATACAGTGAACTGGATACCAGTTGTTTTGAAAGAGATATGTAACATTGTCATATATGTAAGTGATAGGCCGGTGGTCATCATATTCCCAGAAAGGCTCAGCTTTTGTTTACCAATCAGCACAGAGATTTACTGTAGGACTTTGAAATGGTGGAAAATACTAATGTTCAATAATGTGCCTGTTTTGTACAGCTTAAGCTTTTAAAAGTTTTCTAACATGGGTATCTAATGCTAGAAACTGAGATGGTCAGATTTTCTTTTTCTTCAAAGGTGCATGGACGTTGTTTGTTCCAACAGCTTTTGCTATAAGTTAAAATACATATACTTCTGCATGGAGAGTTGTTTAATGCCTGTGAACTACACTGCAATGCCTATGAATTATATCGAAGTAGTTACTAACCTTCCTCCCCCTCAACCATGAGGTGTGTCTGGCACTATTTCAAAGAGTGTTACCATCTACATCACTCATGGACAATCTGGGGCCACGTTCTTGGGGACAGTTTGCTAAAGATGGTTTCGATTTGGCACGGAAGTAACCTAAATCTTTATGAAAATTTGTTCACAACTGTCTGCTATTTTGATACAAGTTTGCATGCTGAGAAATCCTTTGTCGTTGTTGTTATTTATTGTAATTTAAAAATGCCTCTGATGAACATTCTTCTTTCTAGGTACCCTGGCAGGAGTTTTGCAAAATCACTATGTGCTGCTAAAACTTTTCAGTCCTCTCTCCATAGAGGGGTGAGATAACTGGCAACCAAAAGGATCGAGAAACACCTCCACCTCCCAAGCTCTACTTTTCCTTCTTCCCTGACTCAGTCTGGTAACACACAGGCTTTCAGGATGCCTTCCAGCTAACACAAGGGAGGGGTTCTGATGGAGCATATGCTTAGAAAATTAATAACTATGGCTTTAGGTTTGATTTTAGGTAACTTTTTCTTAGCTGCCTGGATGAATCAGCTAAATTCCTGAGTGAACTGAAACTCCAAGCAATCTGTTTTGGACTCCATCCCAGGCAGACCTATTCAGCCATCCACTTAATTGCTAGTGCATCTTCATTTATGTACCTCTATTGATTTTAATCTCAGATGATTTATACAACACCGTAAGCAGGTAACAAGCCAAACCAATGGCATTTCACTGGAGATGAAGATACTTATAAACTATCTTAATTTGTCCAAAATCTGCTCGTATATACAAGGCAGTTCTTGCTGTGGTTGTGTGTTTAAAGTTTGTACTTGCTGCTTCTCAGCTAAACTTTTGTTCTCTTTCCCACTCAGGTTTAGACTGCTTTCCCGTATTTTAAAAGGAAAGTACATTTCTATTTGACTGCAAGCTACCTCATGGCCTGCTGCCAGAGTTCCCTGATATTTGTTTTTCATTCTAGCTGTTTGTTATTGATACACTTATTCCTGAATGTGTGTAGAACTCATTTGGCCTGAATTCAGATGCCAGTGCGATAAGGACCTTTAAATAGTTGCGAGTGGTGGACCATCATTGGCTTAATTCATAAACACAGAGAGAAATTAAGTAGTTTCAGAATAGAGATTCATTTCACCTCTTCAGATCTTTACTTCAGGATTAAATAAGTCTTAGACAATGCTTTTGCCCGGAAAAGGGTTTATTTGTTCCTGAGATCTCTCTGTAACAGAATTAAGATGCAGTATGCTCTTAGAAGGCCACAGCTGCTACTTCGTTGACTCTGCTACCTGAATGTCCTGGAGCTGGATTAGATCTCAACTCAAACGTTCCTGCACATGTCTGTAGCACTCTTCAAATAGCTATTTAAAACAGCTTTAAACTAATGTCTGCAGTGGTTCTTATGCTTGAATATTAACATAACTAACACTGCAGTCAAAACAAGGGAGATTAACATTGCACAGATGAGCTGTCTGTCCTATAGGTGTCTAAGCAGTCCATTAACACAATACTTTGTGTTTTGTGACTTTATTGCAAAGTATTATGCAATCTAAAAGAAAAGTGCAAATGAGAGAAATCATCCTTGTTAAATGAATCCCATCTTATTTTAATTTTCCACTTCAAATCACAATTAATATGTATTATTCACACCTTTTCATCTCTCTGGCTATATTATATTAAAGTAGAACAGATGCTTTGTGCAGACTGCCCAAGACATGGAAACAGATTATCGTTACTCATGTTTTTCAGTTGTCCTTCACTGTGGTCAATAATAGTATAACAGAAGGGACTCACAGTTATTGAACGCAAAGTCAGTTAACAATTTTAGGAGGCTGTTCACAGAGAGCATCAAACCATTTCTTTCTGCACTTACCATATGTCATATCAGACTGCTTATACTGGGCAGTGAGAAGAGGAAACAGTGGATTCAGGTGGGAAGCACCTATGGAAAGGAAAGTATCCTTCTATATCTAGAGATTTGTGGCTCAGATTCTGATGTTTTATCTGCAACTGCATTGGCTACAGTGTACCAAAATGAGGTCTGGGATGAGTTTGGGGATAACTTGCACCCAACAAAGATCTTTGTGATAGAACTCTTTTGGGATAGAGTTCATAACTTTAACTTAGCTTACCTCTGTAAATGTTATTAGGATCTTAAATATGAGGTAAATTTTAAATCAAGAAGTCTACGACCTATAATTTTTTGGAGAAGAACCAGCATCACTTTTGTCTGCAGCTGCGCTCTGGTTTTGAAGGCCAGTACATACCACAGCCCAGCACACCTGGGGAATGGTGAAACTTAAGCGAAAGAACTAATATGACTCACTTGGATAACCTCAACCTGTGGTCTTGGTTAGAGGGTTAGGTCTACTGAATTAATTCATGTGGAATTTATATATCTCTATGATGCATTCAGGCTGTTTAAGGCCACAGAAGCTACCTGCACAGAACGAAGCTTATTCAAAGCTGTGTAGGGCAGTGTTTTTCACAGAAGCACAATTAAGCTATTTCTCCAATAAACTGTGGAAGAGTGCAAACAAACATTTCTCTAACAATGTTGAAGACAGATGAGAAGCTATCCAAGAAATACTATAGGACTGCTGAAAAAGCTGGAAACATTTAAAAATCAGCCTTATGACACTTCAGAATTGTGCATAATATCAAGTATCATATTGAATCTGTGGTGGAAGTAGAAATAAGTTACACTAAAGGTCGAAAACCAGAAACATTAGAAAAATATAAACCATGCAAACTCTTAGTTCTTAACCTGCACTGCAAGTTGAATTATACAAACTGAAATTACCCCAAACTTTCTATTAGCTCAGTGAAGGTCATTTCATGGAATAACCCTGTTAAATTGAAAATCATTGTGACAAACCTTTGTTGCCAAAATCTACATATGGTCCACTGTGAAAATCAGAGAAGTTACATTAAAATGTATTGTTTAAACAATATATTATCTCCCTAGGTTTAAAAAAGTAATAGGTTGCTTTTATCACTGATGTACAAGGATCATTTTCAAGAGACATAAATGTGGCTGAAAAGTCACAGAAGAGAGGTTTTTTTAGGACATATTTTAAAGGAATCTTTTAGAAGAAAGAAAGAAGGAACCTTTTAGAAGATAAGGTTTCAAGACAAACTGGAATAAAGGTATTTCAGAAAAAGAAATGCAGATGATGATATACTCCCATAAGATGCTGTTCTTTTGTTCACTTGTTTAACACAGCAGTGGTGCTTTTGGCTTCTCCAGTAATTTCTTGTGCTGTTCTATATACTATATATAGTTCTTGTCCTGCAATGATAAATGTCTTATTGAAAGTACTCAAAATATTGGTGACAATTAATTGTGGAAGTCACCCTCACTTTCTAAAGCTCTGACTTTTAGTGCCAGAAGATGAATATAACCAGTTCTCATATCCCAGCTGAGAGGACTGCAAATGTAACCGAAAGAACAGCATCTTCCTAATCTAAACTAGCACCTTTTAATTTAAGCACTTGAGATTTTGTGATCCTCCCTCAACTGCTTTCCAGATCTTTCCAAATCTATGTTGAAACAGTTTTTCAATTTTCTTAATTTACCTGTTGGTCTAAGCTCCCTTTTATCCCCTGGAAAGACAAAGGTTAC
Organism: Haliaeetus albicilla; assembly: GCF_947461875.1. Classification (NCBI taxonomy): domain Eukaryota; kingdom Metazoa; phylum Chordata; class Aves; order Accipitriformes; family Accipitridae; genus Haliaeetus; species Haliaeetus albicilla. The sequence goes on along the minus strand of NC_091497.1, from coordinate 4,675,212 downwards.
CCAGTGCGTGGTATAAATCACCAGATGCCTCTGAATTGACTGAAGAGACTGCAGATTGCTAGCCTTTGATTAGATTTCAAACTGTTTCTCTAAACAGGATAAATTTTAATCTAATGATATACTTAACACTTTGTTGAACTGAGTTAACTGATAGGTGTTAACACAAGTTACTCCGTCCTTGTTGATGTTTTTTAAACTGTGGAATGCATTTGAAAAGAAAAAGAAAATAAAAGAAAATCAGTCTCTTCCTGCCTACATGAAAATGAAATTCTGCGTTGAATAAAATAGGAAAGCTATGTTACTGTTTTCCCAAGCACTCAGTGGCTCAGTGAAACCCAACTCTATGGCTTAATGAAACCAATAAGGCTTTATGTGAGCTCTTATGCACATAACTCATCTGATCACAACTGAAATCCCTATACTATCACCTTGACCTCATTATTTTGGAAAGCACTGAGATTTCTCAGTTGTTCTCGATGCTTTATAACATTAACACTAACATTTTTGAATGAGAAACGGCTTGTGAAATACTTATTTTTATTTGCTTGCTGGTGTGTTGCTGCTTAAAATGACACTGTATAACTAATTATAGCCCTAACAGTGGTACTAACTGATTTTGAGAAGAACAGTACAAAAGACACCCGCACACCATCTTGTAACTTTGCACCTCGCCTATCAATCAAGGAACAATAGAGCTGGAGTATTGTAACATCGCTATTTTTAGATCACGCCTAGCTCTGGTCTCCTCTGTGTGTGTTTGTACAGCATGTAATATAGCGAGGTCCTGGGCTGCCTTTAGGACTCAAGTGCAAGGCAAATAAATACAGACAGACTGTCTGTACAGCTAGCGTTAAGACTGTCTCTCTTCCACTAGTCAAAAGGAATTATTCCAAGGCTGGCAGAGAAAACCCACTCCAACAATCTCTGTCTGGGTATTTACACTGCACGCATCGCCGTGGTAGTGGAGTGCTTTAATAAGAGTCGTGTGCACAGTGAAAGGAGAATATACTCATTAGTGTCTAATGTATTGTTCAAGGTTATACACAGGATATAGAAGTTTAATGAGAACTTAATGGGACTTCTACTACTACTGATTAAGTGTATCTATCATTTTGAAGATGTGGGTAAAACTGCTTAACACTGTAAAGTTAAAGAAAAATGAATGCCCAGTATGTCACTCCCTTCTGCCATTAATCACGTTCATTAGCTGTGTTCCAGCGGCAAGATTCTGACCCATTACTAGTGCAGTAGTGGGAGGACCACTACCAGTGGCCTGCTGATTTAAATAGTAATTAATCACATTAACTACTATGACTGGTTTTGTTCTTTCTGTCATAGATGGCTTGTAGATTAAGCTGTGACAAAAGCGAAAGTCCAGTACTTTACTGTAAATTTGTCATCCATGGTGCCTTGCCAAACTCCTGGCTCCAGAGCGGGAGAGGCAGAGCTGGTGAGATGGCAACTGGGGGCAGAACCAACGCATCACTGCTCTGTTTTGGAGGGGCTGGGGGACGTGGTTGCCCCAAGCAGGAGCTCTACATCTGTAGGAGCCTGTCAGCTACTACATCCCCAAATGGTGATTTATTAAATCCTGATTTATTTAGTCTCCTTTTAATATCTAACTATTATCTTTTGGGCACCCAGGAAGGCATGACCAATTACCCCTGCTTTTACGATGGACTTTGTAAAGGTAGGAATAGTATTTTTGATCTGCTTTATGTCAAACAGATTTTGTCCAGTGTCTTGTCGACGTTTTTCTTTTTCATGGGGCACCCTACCTCTAGGAATGAAAACAATACATTAATGCTTGGGAGATTGGGGTGGAAGAACTAAGTCCAGATCACCAGATATTCCAAATACAGAGAGAATTAGTTCTTCGGTGTTCAATAGCAAACCAGACAATATCTGGCAGTTGCCTTTGCAAGTCAGCATATGCTAAATTCAAGTTATTTTACTATGTTACTTTACTTTTAAGGGGAAAGTATTTCTGCATGTTTTTGAAGTCACTGAAGAGCTCATGTTCCCCAAACTGATGTTATTTTGGAGGCTGCTGATGTCCTTAGCATAACCATGAAAAATCCCCATGTGTAACAAAAATGGCAAGTCTCCCCAGGGTGCCCTACATCCAGCAGTTTCCCCAGGAACATTGCTACTATGCCAGGACTTACAAAATTCTTCCTCTGGTGGAAGATGAGCTGCTGACTTGTGCATGCCCTGCAAAAAGGGTCTCCTGGAGGACATCTGACCTTGCTGCTGACCGTCCTTTTACCCTTTTGTTGAGGTTAGGACCTTAATCATCAAATGGTCTTTTTGCTTTTGCTTCTTTTCTAACTTGCAAGAATGTGTGTTTGGTTTTGTTTTTTTGTGTTTTTTTGTTTTTTTTAATTTTATTTTGAGAGAGTAACAGGTAGAGGGAAAACTTTCTAAATTTACATACCTCACATGAATGGAGAGAAGCATTCTAACTGTAGCTAATGAGGTTAATATATTTTAAACTAAGTCATGGGTACAACGGCACTGTAAATACTGTTTAAGAAAAAAAAAGAAAGAAAGGAAGGTGTAACCCAGCCTGGTCTTGCTCAAAATGCACTTGTAGGATTGCTGTTTCTCTAATCTGTGACTTCATAAGTTTTACAGATTTAAGTCTGGCAAGTTTTGTTTAGAGGAAGAGAGTACTTGAATATTGAATCTGAAAGATGTTTCACGTTTGATTGTAGCTCATTCATTCATAGTTCATAAATGATTTTTTTATTCACTTGCTGAAGGCCATTACATAGTTCTTCCTAGCTCAGGGCTTTTATTGAATTAAATTAGTAAACTATGTAATTTCATATAATTGACATGGATTTGTATGAAACATGATTTGTCTGCTGGAAGTTCTATGAATCGTTATGACTGTTAGATTAAGGCAGATTAATTAATCATAATCTACATCTTAGCAGTAAGTATAGAAGAATAAATTATGAGCTCATTATATGAGAGCATTAATATTTATTTTTTGCTGTTATCTTGCTGATTTCACTTGACTCCAGTATTTGGTTTGGACCAGAGGCAAGCCTTCTATAACAAGTCCTTTGAGTGATATCTTGCAGATATTTTCCCTTTTACTGATGCAGAAGCATCACTGAACAAACAGCCTTTAAGAGGCAACTTTGAGACTATTTGTCCTAAAAGCTGGCTTACCTTGAAAGTTTTTATAGGTTGTTAATCTTAGCTCAAGCATTTTAGGGCAATTATTTCTGTGGGGTGTGGAGTAACATACGTACTTATGGCTACCTAAGTGCTCTCTTTTTAAAGAGGTTTTCCAGTTACTACTAGTTTTCTCAAATGATAGCTATGTGAACTTAGTTTTTTCCTTTATATTCTGTCTTGCTGAAAGCTGTTTTTTAAGTTTGATCAAATTCCTTCAGGCACTTTCAGGGTGTGAACTTGATAAAACAATTAAAGTCTTTCAAAATATGTGTGAATACATGTATACTTAATGCTTCTCTGTGGCTCCACTTTTGGAAAAGTTCTAGAGTTACAGGAGTCTGGAAGGCTATGAAAACTTTTAAATCGCAGGGAGAGTTTGTGCTCATATAACTGTATTTTTATGCTCAGATTTTCTGTCTCTAAGGAGAGAAGTCATTCATCTTTAGTTTTGGATCACCTGTTATCTGTTTGTTTTTATTTGTTTCTCTGCTCGTTTTCTGCGTCCTCATGATTAGATCAAATATATTTAATTTCGTTAGTTTTCATATGCAGCCTGGAGGACCTGCTCATTTCAAAGCTAATCATGTGGCTGCATTAACGTTCCTTTTCACCAGCTGCTCGAGGCAGCCCTGACCACTTGGGCATGGAGGATTTGAGCATTGTGTGCTACAGAAATGGCACCTGTCATTTAAAAGCCTTCGCCTTCAGGTCCAATTCTGCTTTCTCAGAAACCCTGGTAGGCTAAGTGTCATTTTCTGGAGCCTCAGCCTCATGAGCACTTTGCAGTAGTGGTTCTTATTGTGCTCTTCTGCCATGCTTTTAAGAGCTTAAAAACCCCCATATTCCTTTTTTTTTTTTTTTCATTTTTCTTTTTGAAAGGTTTCAATTTTCTCTCTTATATGTGACCTCTGAGTCTCGGAGTCTGTGCTGTTTACTCCAGCCTCTTTCTGCAGAAGCGAAACGGGATTCCTTGGCCAGCAAAGCCCACGTCTCCCTCCTTCTTTTGTGCCCAAACTACCTGCCTTTGGGCTTCTCGACCTACCCCTCAAGCTTTTAAATGGATGTACGCGCATCACGAGTTAATCCACTGCGAGTCCAGCTGTTCTTGTTTTAAAGAGATGGGGACACCTCCAGCTGTAATTTAATCTTGCCGCGGCAGTAACCGACTGACTCCTGAACAAATGGCAGCTCCATTTGTCATGTTTGAAAGTACCTTCCTCCTGATGCACAGCATGCTCTCTCGTGCTCTCCGGAGCACAAGGTGCAGCTTGGATGCAGCTGGCGCAGCGTGATTTGCTTCAGGCTTTTTGCCTCAAGCTTTTTTGTTGATGTGTCTGTAACCTCTGTGGTTTTGGGGGCGCAGCTGTAATGCCTGACTCCTGCTCCTGCCAAAAATGCTGCTGCTCCAAGTGCCTTACCTGTGGGCAAAGTTCTCTGGACTTATTAGTCTCTTACTCTTATTCTTATTCTACTTATTCTTCTATTAGTGGACTGTAGCGTTTAGGGTTACTCCATGTGGGGCCCGGACGACAGGACACCAATATGATAATTAAAGTCGCCAGTTTATTGAGCCTAGCTGATCATTCTTATACAATTCTCTAAGTTGCTTAGAAGCTTTGATTGGCTGCTGCATGCAAGCATTTGGTGTCCACGCGCGCAAACATAAAATGTGATTGGTTACATCGATACTGTCCACGCGTATAAACATAAGATACAATTAGTTAGACTCACTCTGTACACGCGCATAAACACAGGACATAATTGGCTATATTAACTAGAGCATGCGAAACTTGGCTTGGTCCAATTGGCCAAGATAAGCCCCCGAATTGAGGTTGTTTGTGCCAAGTTCCCTTTATCGTGGAATGTGCTCCTGTGTTTTTCTAATTGGGATCTTTCTTTTTCTATCTTCTTGTTTATTCTGTTCAAGGCCTTCTAAAGGCGTCTGGAACGCTCTTGCAACCATGAGCTACTTTCAGGCCCAGTAACTAAGTTCCATATAATTGACCCCTACAGTGGACTATTAGGATGTTTTCTTATAACTGAGAATCACCCCGGTTTAGTGATCCTATCTCGGCTCCACCTCAGGAGACAGTTCATCTTTAAAAGGTGCTCAGTGATACAAAAATTTTCAGAATGCCAACTCTTCTGAACACAGATGGGCTTCCAGTGCTACTGCAATCATAAAGGCTTTTCAAAGTTACTAATACTTTCTTGCCAGTAGGGAGAGAGGCAAAATATCCAGGGCACAGAAGATCTGAATAGCCACCTGTAAAAGCCCAGCTTTCACCGTGGATGTCAGAGGGAACATAAAATAGCTGCGTTTCCAACTTTGGTGCATCACTCAGGAGGCTGGGGTTGGATGGAGTGACTCCAAGCCACAGGCTGCCAAAATTTCAAGAGGGCCGCTTAAAAGCCTGAGTCTGCTGGCTACTAAAACAGACTCCAAAGTCAGATATGTAAAATTAGATGGATAGACCTTGACATCATTTGATTAAAACATATTTATTTTAACACATTAATTTTTAGATGAGTCTGTTAGAGTAGCCTATCTGTAATGTTTGGGGCTTAATGGCCTTTATGGCTTTAAAAAGGTTTAATAGCTTCCATTAGGCTTCTATTAGCAGTGCTGGAGAAAACAGGAAGATGCACAGGCAGAAAGGCAATGATTTGTTTTGTTATTCGGTATGTACCCTAATGGATGAAAGTGTTTGTACACACCGCCCATGAAATCAGATGGCTGTCACAGTACAGATTCCCCCTGATGTTCTTTGGTTCTCACAGATATGGGTTCAGAATTCAAGCTTAATAGCTTTCAAAGGTTAATTTCATAAGATCATTTGTAAAATAAAGCAACTGGTCTCCCCTTCAGCCCTTGTCTTTTAAATGAAGTTCAGTGATGTTCACATATGCTCTTCCTAAGTTTGACTGTATGCTCTACTTTTGCTCTCTGTATTTTACTACTTAGTCATGCATAGCAGGAGACCTGTAAATGTTTCTTGATGTACCTGCAGGGGAAGAATGGGATATATATGACACATTAAGTGGTTTCCACAGAAGTTTTTTTAAAACTTTTTTTATTTCACATGACTCATACAATAGTCTATTTGTATGAAAACAAATGCCAAATTTTAATTAAATAATTCTGACACGATTTTCTAGGAAATGAAGATGAACTTGAGTTCCAAACCATACCTGTAAAGATGAGTTCTTTTTATGTCACAGTACTCTGTATCCACAACCTGAGAAAACTGCATGTGCAAATCTGTCCTGTCACCATAGGATCAGCTTTTGACCTTGGTGGAAGGCCAAGAGTTTGGAACCTTTGAAGCCAATTTAGGTTACAGTTTACTTTGTTATTGGAAAGTACAGTGCTGTTGGAACTGGCAGAGACTTGCGTGGAAAACACACAACTTTCCATGTACAGAAAACTAGAGATTTGGGAAAATTTCTTTATTGTCTTTTACCTAAACTTTATGTTGTCCTTAAGGCTTTCATCACAATTTCTGATATGTTTTCAATGGCTCTCTTTCCTACCTAAATATAAAAATAATGTTTGAACTAAACCTGCAGTTTGCCAGACTGTGCTAGTGCATAACATTATTAACTGCTTGGTTGGTGCTGAAGAAATTACAGACTTCTGATTTTTATTTTTTTTCCCTAGAGATGATTGCAGCATTCATCTTAATATCTTATGGGTACAGAAGAGTGTTCCAGTAGACAGCAGGACATCAATTACAGATGTGAAGCATGCTCGCAGGCATATGGGTCTTATGTTAGCAGCCTGTTCAAAGAATTAAGCAGTGAGGATCCAAGACAGTCCAGATGTTCCAGATTTCTATCAGTGGTCACTGCAGCATGAAATCTCATGTGAGTTTCACTTCTTGGAATCATTCAAGGTGAGTTATATAACAAACCTCATAAATTATTATTATCAGGACAGGTTTAATGAGTGATTAGCAGGAAAATTGAAGGATTAATTAACTTGAAATGTTCTTGCAGAGTAGCAAACAGTCCGAGCTTTTATTATGTGAAAAGAAGGTCTTGGCTTTTATACAAGTGGTCATCCTGCTTCTTCAACGACCTAATTGGGTTTTTCAGTTCTTACTGGAGGAACAGAATCATTAAAGCAGTGTGTAACTCTTGGGCAAAAAAAGTGCCTTAGGCACTTTACTCTTAAATTTTAGCTATATTTTGCCTAGAGGCAGTTGTTAAAACTGATGTTCAGAGTCCAGATAAATCAGCTGAGGTTTTTTCCTTCTGAATAGAAAAAAAATTAGGAGTACATTGAGTCCCTAATTCTCTAGATCTAATTCAGAATTGTTAGCACTTTCATGAAAAACCATTTTCAAGGTCTGTGAAAGCATTTGAATATTATAGATTAACATCCCTCTCCTCCAACAACAATGACAAATGAATTTTTTTGGCTGGGAGCATAATTTTTTTCTTGCCTCTTATGATGGGTGAATAACATGATGGAGCAGAATGGCTATAGAGTCTTAGCAAAGGTGACTAACTCATTGTTACCATAAATAGTGTCTGTAAACATTCCAAGGCCAGTCACTGAAATATAGAATATTATGTCAAACCAATTAAAATGGAAATGAAGCGTTAAAATTGCAGATTTTGGGATTTATTTATTTTTTTTTAATTTATCTCTACTGCAACACAAGGTTCAGAACAACAAACCCTGAATGATCTAGTAGAAGATGTGGTTGGTTCACAACTTATGAAAAGAGAATAAAGCACTAGAAAATCAAGAGGCATTGCTTTTAATATCTTTTGCTGTTTGCACCTGTACCAGTAACAGAACAAAGGAAAAACATGGTGCTGTGGTTGATTTTTCTTGTTACAACAAACACATATCAGATATGCAAGTCTACTACACAGTGCAAAAATTACAAACACTATAATCATTACAGAATTCTTTGAAGCTTTTAACATATGCTTATAATAAAAAAAATATTTTTAGAGCCTATGATAAACAACCCTTGCAATGTTTCTTTGGACTAAGTATTAGCTGTGATACTCTTCCCTCCCTTCCTTGCCTTTACAGAAACGGGGGATGAAGACAATATGAGGTACTCGGATATTAAATAGTTTTAGCCCGCGTTCCACAGGAGGGGTAAATCTGTGCTGGAATTCAGTCCAGTACGGTGATTCACTAGCTGCACATACAATATCAATAGAAATAGCTCTTCTGTACTCAAACCTAGATATTATTTGCAAAGCTAACAAAAGTTTCTTCTTGTAAAGAGAACATTTTGAGTTTGCTGGGTGAACTAAAAACAAGAAGCAGCTAATTCAAGCAGCAAAGGAATGAAGAGACTGAAATACATCTCTGGTTTCCTAGACTTAACAGAAGTCTAAATTCTTTGCAGGGGGTTGAATAAAAAGATTCCATTTTCATTTTCAGGGCTTTTATTACTTTCTAAAAATATATCAATTTAAAACCTTTTTTTCGTTAACCTATTTTTCCGAGCTCAACATTAATATACAAATGCCTCAGACAGCATATAACTGTATAATTTAAGGGAAAAAAAATGTCCAGAAGAAAAAAAACTTCCAAGTACAGCAAGATTGCAGTTCTGCAAGGATTTACGCATTTACAAAACTGTTTTTGCATACAGGAAGAGGGGTACTTTTATAACTGCTTGCATATTCAAGGCCTGTGTGAGGAATAAACAGTTAATTGAAATGTAGATTTGAATGTAAATCCACTTTTAAGTCTTGAATTCTATTGCCTTTGCTTGTATGAAATAGTACTTTTATCAGCATAGTCCTGATTAAATAAGCAATAGCTAGAATGAATCGTATTAAGTATTATGACAACATTTTCTAATAATTATTTTTGTTTCAGTAGTTCATTAGAGAAGTCTGTAATAACTTTTTGCTCAGCATCTTCATGTTTTTACTAGCAGCATATTTAGCAGTAGATATTTTTTTCTGGTGAAATTTCTTACAACTGTAGTTTCTGAATTTGGATGTGTTAAAATCGTGCAAGAAGAAAGTAAGCCTGTGCTCCTGAAGAGTTATGCTTAATTCCAGACTTGCTGCTAGTCAGTTTTGATAGATGGAAAATTCCTTCCTAATTGTTTCTTTCATTTGAATTTTTTTCATTAAATAAGTCTTCTACTTGTACACAAACATGTTTTGCATTTAGTGCTTGTTGTAAATACGGTGAATAAAGTATAACTGATGCAATCATTTTACAAAAAAAAAAAAAAAGAAAAAAAAAGAAAAAAGAAGCCAAGTACATTTTTTGATTACTTAATATTTAAGATGCATGGTGTCTGCATTTCCACAGAAATGTGAAATCATAGAAGCATAGAACAGCCTGGGTTGGAAGGGACCTCGAAAGATCATCTGGTCCAGCCCTTAAATATTGTTAATTTCAGTATGCTACAAAATAGCAATTGTAATTAGAAGTGCATCTTTTTTAAATGTCTTACTTTGAAGTGAGTTTTATATGAAGTAATCTGTCTGCTTTCCTACTATCAAAGAAGTATAAGAAATCAGAAAAGTATATGAAATCAGAAGAGTACATGAAAATTAATAAATATGTACACCAAACTTGGACAGAGCTTCAGCTATGAAGTGTATGGTTAAACAAAATGCACAGAACAAAAAGACTTTACAGTAGCTTTACAAAGGGATTCTTCAGCCAGGGTTGATGACGATTGAACACCTGTTTGATGGAGAACTCTTGTCACTTGGTTCCACCACCCTTCTTGGTGACAGCGCCAGCAGCTCCGATCCAGAAAGGAGGCCTCTGCTCTGAAGGGGACTAAGAACGCTGTTTGAGCAATCCCCACTCCAACATTTTCCATCCAAATTAGCACAGAGTTGAGACATATGCAAATTCTTGACTTAAGCTTTCCTAGTCAGGCCTTGAATACAAAGTACAGCAGAGACAAAACTTCACTGCACAAAGTTTTTTTAATAAAAAAAGTATTTTCTTCTGATTTTTTTTTACCTTCTGAAATCTTACAATGTAATAAAATCCATATTCTGCTGCAATAAATATTGAAATCAAATGCTGATCCTACTATAAAACATATTGATATGAAAATGCATAAGATTATGTGGTAATATTTCCAAAGGTTGCTATCAAAACAACAACACATGGACTTGTGAAAAACTTAATTAACCTTTGGTGTTTGAAAAGTTACTACTTAGTTCAGCCACACTGAGGAGATTATCTGGCAAAGAAGTTGGAAAGCTGATGATTTGAATACAGGCGCGCAATTATTCTCACTGGTAGATTATGTGCTGATGGGATCCAATTATATGCCAGCCCAGCCTCTCTGAATCATCAAAGAAGAAATGTTAAAAATTCCCTTGGCTCCCAAGAGTGATCTCTACCGCCATGTGTCAGAGCGGTTTTCTGACTCATGCAGGTCCCTGGGTGACACTTCTTTCTCATCCTTGCATTACCACCTCTGAGAGCATCCTAAACCATTAAATGAAAGCACAGGCCATTTCTTTGGAGTGTACATATTAGTGTGTTTGTTACCATGAAATTATTCCAGTAGCCTGTTTTATTTAAAGATTACCATACTGTAGGGATGGAATAATCTGATGTTAGCTAATGACATTGAAGTTATGTTTTATACAAGTCAGGGTCAGTTGAAAGAGAACAGGAGTTAAATATCCAACACGCATGAGAGGATGATGACTGCTTATAAAGATGCAGGGGAAAAAGATCGGCTTAATCTGCCAATTCCAAGATACAAGCCAGAAACTTTTATCTTTGCCTCAACGTCTCCAGCTCGTTGGCTGTGTAACTGTTGTGAGCAAGTGGCTGAGAGCTCATTCCTGTTACGTGCCTTGGGTGCACCCACAGAACAGGAGCCGAGCCTGGGAGACTCACATAGTTTGAGATTTTGACCATTCTCTCAAGTCTAAATTGAGCCTAGGATCAAGGCAGGAGACGTGCAGGCAACTCCCATGTTTGCAAAATGAATAACTGTTGCTTTTCCAGGGATTTTTTTTTCCACGTCTGGAAAGGTAATGTACCATTTCTGTATGAAACATTGACATAAATTTTTCCTTGTGTTTCACATAAGTATGTGACTACTGCTATCTGTCAATGCGTTAATAACCGTACAAAGAGGTACATAAGACTAATGCCTTCAGATGCTGAATGAGACCAGCCTCAGCTTCGTTTTGGAGCGACCGTGGGTTGGGGTGACTGACATCTCACTCCCATAACCTTCCCTTTGACAAGTCGTTATGCACAGAATTAGACATTCACAGTGATTTGAGGTGGTGGGATCTGACCCTTATTAGGTCTTGTTTTATTGTGTCTCTTAGTATTAAAAAAATATTATTGCAAAAGAGTACAACACAGATGAAGTCCCAGAATGTTAGCATTAATAAAAGGAATATATTTATTTTTAAGGTAAAATCAGTGTACTTGGTTAGACAGAAATAAATCTGCTCTACTTCCTATCAGGAAATTGCTGTCAGGCCCAACCAGCAGATGAAATTCACTGACTCTTGATACATAAGAGGGAGTGCGTTTCCTTGGTTATTATTCCCACACTTAAGATTACAGTTTTATGTTTAAAGCATTAATATCAAAGTTTGGTAGTTTTTTATTCTTATAAAGCTTGGAGAGCTGCAAGATCTGCAGTTCTTAAAACTCCTGGGGAGGCTATGCTTCAAGACCTGCACTAGAAAACCACAGTATCCACTGTATAGGTTACAGTTTTGGCCCAGGTATGTGTAGGTATGCATGCATATATGCTTATATTGTGTACTACCTTTATTTTTTAGGCAACGGCTTTTTCCTGACTGGTTGACTCTAAGCATTCAGAAGAATAAAGCATAACGTACGTATCAGCATGGCTGTGAGAAATTCCAGGCTTTAATTTGAAGGGGTTTGAGAGGAAGGTTAGCAATATAGACGTGACTTGAATTGAACTTTCATAAAGATGCCTTTCCTTTCGTTTCTCTATTGCACACTTTGGATCCCCTCCAGATTTGCCCTTATTTCAGTATCCTTAGATAGAATCCAAAGCCTTGTTTGGAGGACAGAAAGGAAATGTAGGTGGCTGGACATACACCCTGTGGAAACCTGTCTTCCTTGCCTGGGACACCGAAGAGACACAAGTATTTCCTGGATGACTTTAGACTGCAATGGAATAGCAGGTATTTTGTCATGCTGTGTTAAATAAAAATAATTATAAAAATATAAATATAGATAATCTTGAATTTTCTAGACCTATGATGTAGACTATAATGAAAAAAAAGTCACCTTAATTTCATATGTATAATGCAAATATGAACAGAACTCAAAAGGGCTTAATTCATTCTTGTTCTAATTCTCTTGATGTAATTAGCATTAGACCATGCATTAATTTGTCTCAATATTGTTCACATGTATATTGTAAACTAAACAGTTGTAATATAGCTGCATATCACCTGTAACATATAAAGTAATAGCAGGACATTAGAAAATTCGTTGTTCAAATTCTTTGAACTGCCTGATTAATAATATAAAAAGTCAAAATAAGAATTCAATTTGTGCTTAAAAAACCCCAAAATTATGGAAACAACATCTGTTATTTTGCAAGCTCATATTCGCAGGCAGCATGTTTTTAATACCATTCTGATCTAATAAAAATAGAATTTTTTTGTGCACTATGTAGACTGCAGGTTCATCTGTTAATAACAACCTCACTTTTGCTGCAAGCATATAGTTAAAGCAAGAGTATAATCAGATTAACAGTGTTTTGGACATTCACACTGGAAATTATGAATTGTAACACAATGGTGTAATGTTTTGTATGTGTTTATTCCTCCAGAGGTTGAGGGACCTCACAGGGTGCCATTAAGAAGTCAGATCTTATCAGGAGTTAACCACATGATGGTTGTTGAGGAATTACAGAGCAACCCCAATGATTGGAGTACTGCAGTGCATTAACTGTTAAGTGATAAATGTTCATCTGCTCCATCTGTTTCTCCAAATGTTCATGTGTAGGCATTGGGATCCTCATCTTGGTTATGTTTGGTGGGTGCTAAAATAATACAAACAAATTATACAAAGGAAAAAAAAATGCTGGTAAAATTCTGTACCTTAAAAGTTAATCTTTGTTCACTAAGTATGTTCTGGAAATACCCATTATTTTCAGACTTCTGCTGACAAACAGGGAGGTTATACTGGCTCCAGCTCCCCCAAATATTTGTCCCACTCCTCTCACAGAGGTTCCCACCCATCCTGAGAAGTTTAAAGGAATCACTCAACAATTCCACACAAAACAGTTCAGTTCAGTTTAACCTGTTAGTGGTGTAAACTTCTATCTTTAAATGTAAACTAGCTATCAGCAATCTCTGTTTAATTGTTTCTCTAGAAGCTCATTTATCTCTGCAGTGATTGCATGAACCTCCTGGACGTGGGAACCTCCCCTAGTATGGCACGCAAAGGAGATGGCAATAATCATCTCCTGTCAATCAGAGTCTTCATTTTGAAACGTTTTAACTAGAGTACTGTAGGAAGGTGAACTACTCTGATCACTCCATGTGGGTTAAAACAAAATCCTGTTTGCCTCATCTATTTGAAGAAAGGATTTTTCCAAATCTGCAGCCCATTACTCAGTTAAAATGATTCTTCCTTGTTTTGGTTTCACTGTGAGATGTACAAAACTTAAAACATTTCTCATCAGCTCCAAGCTTTCCTCCAGGCAATCCTTGTCTATCACTAATCACAATTAGTGTTGCTTGTTTACTTAATGACAAGCTAGCAGTTTAAAATAAGCTGTCTCATAATTCCTGCTCCAGAGTGAGAATAATAAAGCTAAAAAAATCAGTCTGTTTCATCCAAGGTCCAGGCAGAGAGAAATTACTTCCTTTTGAAACCTGTAATGGCAGGTGGGAGGTCAAGTAGGGTTCTGCTTTTCAGACGTTTTTTGCAGTGGAATGTCTCACAAACTCTAAGATCCCTTCACAAATCTTCCTCATACAGCAAGACTCTAAAAAGAATTTAGGAGGTGAATGTGGGACTTAGAACTGAAGTGTATAAAGCAAAAAAAAATTATCTTATTAAAAGCCTTTGTTGTAGTCTTTTAGGTGCCTGAATACCTAAACTTCTCTAGTCTGAGAACCTCATCACCTCTCTTTAGTCTTGAGCCTGGAGAAAATTTAAAAAAATTGTCTTCCTTTGCCTAAGTCACTATGGCCATGTCCGGATGGGATCTGAGAGTACTTCTAAGACTCTGGTGCCACAGGTGAGACAGAGTGAATGACAACCTGCAGTGGATCTGGATTCTAAGTTTTATTTAAGAACTAGTAGGATGAGAGTTTTACGCTGCTTGATTATCTGAGGCACCCACTCCCTTGCTGCCCCCAATGCCATGGTCACCAGGGCTTGCCATCCCTTCCTGGCAGGGAGGTCACTGCTGGCCTGGGGCAGTTGGTCAGAAAGTTGGGTTGGTTCCTACTGTGCTGCTGCTTATGGTGACCCAGCTTGGGTGGTAGGGACCAAGGTCACTGGGCATCACCCTGCATTCGTCTCCATGCAGCTCTGCTCTCCGGCAACTTCCCCGACTGCTAGGACACGTCCTTCAGTCAAGACCTTCACCTTCTTCTCAGCCCCCAAAGCCCTCTGTTTTCCCAACCTAAATAGTCCCTGTAGGGAAGCACAGTGCATGGTCAGTCTCCTAATTGTTGGTTTTGGTTCACGTCTCTTTATCAACTGGAGGATTCGGGAAGTGCCACTTTCGTTTAGTCCAGGTATTATCAAAGTTTACAGGCCACCTATCCTGGTTGCAGCCAAAAAGGCGCAGATTTCTGCATGAGAGCTCAGAAGTTCAGCTTGGGACATCCATCCTCACGCACGACCCAGTTATCTGCCACCTGTTTGCATTCACGATTATTTGAGCTATTTTTTTCTCCACCGTGCATGCTTTCTAACTCTGCACATGGGTGACGTATCATGAGAGTAGCATCACCACCACTTAAGTCCCAAGAGAACTGAAGTTTCAGGAGCAATCCAGGACTGTGGTCACCTATCCTAGGTGACACTTACCCCGTGTGGGTCACTTTGGACACCTCTGGAGGTCTCTTGACTGCCCTGTGAAACCCAAGCTCCTAATGATCTTGTAGCACATTCCAAAGATAACCAGCTAAACTTCCACCAGATCTTGCTTACTGGTTGTTTCCTCCACATTCAGAGATGGCTTCTCCACATTCAGATAGTCACCATGTATTGGTTTCTGCTACAGGCATCATGGTTAATGCATTATAGCTTCAGTTTGGAGGCTTCTGCCGAATTTTTAGCAGTACTACAGACTTCCAGCAAGCCTCCCCCATCCCTCTGCAACTCCGTTCATTTGCCAAACTCGTGTAATACTCTTTTCTGTTAAGGGAACACAGTATGAGTAAGGGAGGAAATTATAAAGGATGGAAAACATGAGCATAGTTTGGGGTTTCTTTTTGGGCTTTATTGCAGCATTCTGAAGGAATATTTAGTGTATTTTATTGTTACCCTTTTATAGAGAGTAAGTGAAAACAATGTTAGAGATTAAACATGTTTAGAAGTGCATGCTTTCTTCAGGGAGGGCTTATAAAGCAGCTTGTTTTGCTCAGATCCTCTCTTCCAGCTCCCCTGATATCTTTGTATCTTCACTGTGCTCCAAATACCATCTGCTGCTGCTTATGTGCCTCATCACTGAAATGTAAACTGAAATTCCTCCACACTGGCACAAGTGTGCGCTGAAGAAATATCTTCCTCTGTTGGTGAAAAACAAAACCAGAGCCACATTACCTTAGCAGCTATGGGATGTAAAATATTCATGGTGACCTGTGAGGTCCTAGAAGTTCTTTTCTAAGCTTAGTAATTCAGTAAATACAGCACCCATTTTTTTGCTTTGGCTAATTCACTGTTATGGCTTCCACAAACTGGGTGGAATTATCCTTAACGGGGGAAATTTAGTGTAATGAACACATTAACTCTGTTTTTCCTAAAGATTAAATACAGTTTCTCTCATGACCAGGCAGCATGCTTTATTTGTGGAAATTTTCTGCACTCTCACGCTGCTGAGAAGTTCCTCAATGCAGCAGACCAGTTTGCAGCTTCTCTCTTCTGGGCTCCAGGCACTCTAAATGTACTGGATTCATGAAGCGCAAAATGCACAAAGTGCAGTTTGATATCGAGCTGACTCCAAGTGGAAGATTTCGGTTAGTTCAGTAAACATTTTGATGACTGTTAAGTGTTTTGGTTTTGATTAAAAATGCCTAGAAGAAATCTTCCAGTGCTTGGGAAGTGGCAACTTTGAAACCAGTTGCTCTGTAAATCGGCATTGTGTAAGTGCAACCGAGACCTGAAGATGGTTTTGTGCTGCTGAAAGACCATCATTCCTGTGACCTGTTGAGCTAGCTCGAATGAGGAAGGTGGTCCAGGACCGGGCTGGATTACATCTGTCGTCCCTCAGGTGCTGGAAATTACTGGTGTCTAAGTGGCCCAGCATGTGTCAAAGGAGGCTGTTTACTCTTTGGTGGTGTAGAACACTGAAAATGAGGCTTACAAATTTACAGTAAGAAAATATTAAGTACTCAAAATTAAATGCGTGTGGGAAAGTGGGGGTTTCTTTTCTGCTGTCCTCTTTTTGGGTTCTTGTTTATGATCTTCAAGCTTTTCTCTGGATTTTTATGAGATAAGGCTAACTTTTTAATTGTAGCTGAAATGTTCTGATATTCTAAAAATCTGGATATAAAACCTCAAATAAAACAGCAAGTAAAGTGAAATCAACAATGGTGAAATACTTACTTAGCCAATAAAACTCTGGGATACTCTAATTTATGGATCTACTGGCTTTTCATAGAATCATAGAATCGTTTAGGTTGGAAAGACCTTTAAGATCATTGAGTCCAACCATCAACCCAACACGACCATGCCCACTAAACCATGTCCAGAAGTGCCTCGTCTATGCATTTTTTTAACACCTCCAGGGATGGTGACACCACCACTTCTCTGGGCAGCCTGTTCCAATGCTTGACAACCCTTTCAGTAAAGATTTTTTTCCTAATATCCAATCTAAACCTCCCCTGGTGCAACCTGGGGCCATTTCCTCTCATCCTATCACTAGTTACTTGATAGAAGAGTTTTGTTTGGATGAAGAAAGTGGGATGTATAAGTTGATCCGAACACAAAAGTGATACCTGCAGTTGCGTTTTTGCTTATTCTTCTGTAGAAATGTCTTAACCTAGTTTCACTGAAAGTTTCCTAAAACATTTGTTGTTGTGTAAACTTCATTTAGTGGATTGGAGTTGGGATAGTACCATCCCATACCTAAGGAATGTTACACTGATAAAATAATACCAAGTCTCCATATTTTATTTCCTACATCTTAATGTGAAATCAGCACTATAATTAGATAATTTGAAAATTTAATAGAACTTTTGTCCTTGAATTAATACAGACAGATCAGAATGACAGCTCTGAGCCAGGAGATGAAATAGAGAAAGGATGGTGTAAACTGCATGGAGTCACCGTATAATAGCAGTTTTCAGCGTTCTTGTAATAGGTACTATCTAATAATTACATATTGCCTAGGGAGAATTCATCAGCTTGGTGTAACAAATAATAAAGCACATTATCATAAGTGCATGAATTAAGTTAAAATCTCAAAAAGTACAGAAGTTCAGTAATTCTTCTAGGAAACTCAATCTGCATTAGTAATTTCACCAAAATGAGGGCATGTAATAGGTCCCTTATTGCAGAATAATGGAATTGTCTTTAATAAAAAATAGAGGTTTGATTGTAGAGTGAGATGGTAGACTTTCATTGTTTTGGCTGTAATAAAGACAGATGCATGACATTATGTATTCAAACTGAACATTTTTACTCACTAAAGCAATACACATTATATATGATACACATAGCAGCAGACTGATAGATTGCTAAGAAGTCAGAAAGAATGTCATTTTGCATTAATGCAATAGCATTACTTCAGATGGCCCCTACCAGTGTAAAGGAGATAATAAACCTGGCTCTCAATCTACTATATTTAAGCCAAAAGGATCCATTTCTTCTTTTACATACACTAGCACGATTTCCACTAAAGTTAATGGGTCAAACTGCTCCTAAACACAGTTGCCCGACCCCATCTATCTCAGTGTAGTGATGGCAGAATGTGGCCCACTGGCTTGTTTGATGCAGTGACTTTTCTGCCATTTGCAGGCCAGACAGGCTGACATGTCCATTAGACCTATGGCAGTTACAGTTGTACAGCGCTCCATAATTCTTTTGATCAATTAAGAAACAAAAGTGCTCCTGAAATTTAATTTTCTGTGTCTTTATAGGGTTTTTTTCAGTATAATGAATCCTGGGTATTATAATTATCTTTAGAAGAGGCAGTAAATAAAGCTACCAATTTAAAATATTGAACAAATTATGGATTTGTGGGCAAAATGTAGCTTGTCTAAAGAATAATTCTATCTATCTCCCTTGGTATCTTATGAAAACGCTGCTTGTCCGTCAGGAACGTTAAATGGAAGAATCTTACATTACAAAAAGTTACAAACCCTGCTGGATGAATGGAAATAAGTGTGCATACGCATCCAGTCAACAATTGCTACCAACAGCTGGCTAGAATATAGACCAGAATAGGTCTTAGTAAAATAGAATTAATTATAAAGATTATAAAAATATAAGGTTGGTGTCTCCCTTCTGATGAGACTTTACAGATGGCTTTGCCCCTTTAAGAAAATTTTATTTTTAAAGGAAGGCAGTTCTTGATCAGTATGTATAGATTTGAAGAGTGAAGTAAGTAGTTAAAGGGAAGAAAGGATGTTCTGTAGTTACTGTACAAGCTTCCGAATTACTCTTCGTGGATTCCAGTTCTGGTTATGCTACCAATTTCCCATAGCATCTACGGAAGTCCTGAATTAATCTGGTAACCATACCTGTAAATAACTCATGTAGGTCTTTTTATTTGGAAAGAAATCAGATGTCTTGGGATGCATGTAGGTAATACTGAATTTTTCAAAAGTAACTCAGGTCCTAGCTTCATCTTTAGGTGCCTAAACACCTCTAAAAAGTAGTTCTGAGAAATCAAGTCCCATTAAATTTAAACGATGTGCAGGCTATATGTGCACTGGTAGTGCTTTCCTGGTATGGAAATATCAATATTCTAATGCAGATAAGTGCTCCAAAAGGAAATTCAGTAGGAACTGTAAAGTGATGCATATTAAGTCAGCACCAGTACATTAAATGACCCTCTGAGTGGAACAAGCTAAATTGGTCAAATTTCAGATATACTGGTCAAGCAGCATTAATGCTAGGAACTCTGCTGATGTAGCATGTCAGTCAGACATAATAACTCTTAGTACCCTGCATTAACTTAACTATATCAATAGAAGCCCATGCAGAGGACCTGCCCTTAGTTCCTAAATGACTTGTGAAGTGAGACTTAAACTCTAAAGCCATGCAGGCACTTTTGGCAGGGTGCGTTTTTGTTCCCAAATGCTCCCTTGCAAAAGTTAGGGAAGAGTTTTCAGAAAAGGTCCTTTCTGGACCTATGATTTGTGCCTTCTAGATACAGCACAAAGAGTGGGGGTGTTGTGGTCCAGATGCCTTTATAGCCCCAAGGCCAGGGCATCCTCTAGGGATAGGGCTTCAAGACCTCTCAGCTGAGAATTAAGTTGGAACACAAGTCTCCCGTTTTAGCTCATTCATAGACCTTTGGGTAGAAGGTGGGCAGCATCCCACCAAGGCGTGAAGGTGTGGTTTCCTTAGTTTCTCTTGCTCTTCCTCTCGGAGGTCTCAGTTAAAGGTCCTTGAGGAGTTGAAATTTGCAGTGCACGCAGCGCACGGGTATCAGATTTATCTTAGAAATATTGCCATAATTTGATAGTGAGGGATTCACGGAGACCAAGAAGGAATAATTAACTTTGGTGCTTGACTGTCTGTTTCAACTAGATATTATTTCACCAATTTACATGACAGTCTTAAAGGACAGAAAGCTTTTAAGAAAAAAACAAAGCTATGGAATGAGCAGGAAGGTCTTGGTGTCCTGCCAAGGTGCGACTGCATGAAACCTTGCTTGTAGAGGGCTTTGAAGTCTTTAGAAAAGTGCAGTAAGACTGTAGGTTGTTGCTTGGAAACATACAGAGACTTCCCCCCTCGAATGTTCCTCTTGCGTTGTCTATGACTATCTCCTAATTTCCTGTTTGGCTTCCATCCTCAGTTCTTCCTAATACAATTGCCTGGTGGCAAAACTGCTTTGCACACTGGAACAACAGTCTTTGTCCAGACAGTCACCAAGCACTAAACCTCTTCATATATTGCAGATGTTTTTTCATCTTTTTAGATCCCTGGTAATATTTAAAAATGTAGGTCTTCGTGGGAATATTACTCAGCCTCTTTGTGATTGACTTTTGACCTTCTGTCACATTTTTGTGCATGTTCTACAAGCTTTTGGGTATGCCCGGTTTTATTTGGATTGCTGGTTTCTGAGCTAGAAAAGAAAGATCCTGAATTCCCCGCTTCTAGCAGCTGAGAGGATTTAATACCTCACTGTGGCTGAAATACTGGAATGGCAGTAATGTTGTATTCTGATTACCTGAACACTATTTACAATATTTACACTGCTTAATTTTTAAAGCAACAATTGTCTTTATGTGCTCCTAAGTGAACTAAGCATAATCCCTTTTCCTTCCTGTTCTTTATACTAAACCTCATTCAGTCCTGAAGCGGTGATGGGAAAAGTGCTTAATTTTTATTAGAAATATTTAAAGTACTTTGGGAGCTTGCTTGTCCGTGCTGCACTGCTGCATGCAGGTACTTATTCTAACCCCTACTGAGTGCTTGGAAGTCATCTTTATGTTAAGATATTCCTGTACCCAGCTGCTCCTCCGTCTCCTGACATTACTATTACTACCCTTAACTTCTCTTTTGCAATTTTTGCTGTCGAGGCCCGAGAGCTGCCTGGGAGCTCTGCCTCCGCTGACCGCTGCCAAAGCCCCTCCATCAGTCTTCAGCTCCGAGCGTGGCCCGTTCACTTTTTAGCTGGGCATTTCGGCTGGGGAAAATTTGGCTGCACGTTTCCTATGAATGGTGGAGAACAGCACGTGCTTTACCCAATTTATTATACAGCTTCACCTTCCTCTTGTTCTCTTGTCGCTGAATTGCAGGTAAGTAAGATGATCGCAATTACTGAAAGCCCTGTGGTTTGTGCAGCGTTAGATTTTTCTATAATGAGCTGTCGTTATGATTTGGGAGAAGCCTGTTTTGCTTGAATGGTTTATCAGAGGTTTGGTGTCTGTTAATTGTTTCTTGTTGTTGGTTTGGTTTTTTAATTTTTTTTTTCTCCTTTCTTAATTTTTATTCCCTGACTGTTCTGTTTGGATTCCAAGAGAGAGGCATTTTTTTTTTGTTTATCTAATACTTCAGTTAAACTACTCTACGGTCTTATTCAAGCATATCACTGTTGGTATTAAATAATAGAAACAAATTGCCAGCTGCAGGACAAAAGTCAGGGACATGTTTTGAAGGAAGCTATGCAGCCTTCCTGATGCAAATTTGTACAGATTCGCTGCAAATATACAGCAGTATTTTGACACTGGGAGGAGGAATTTTCTCCAATGGAGATGGTGCAGTTGTGGGATGAAGACACCCAGCGGAAAAAGGTGTCTTGTGTGTGTAGCACTTGTCGCTTTTCTGCTTCTTCAGTGGGGTGTCAGAATACAGTCCAGCAGATGTCTGACGATGTGCCTCTTGCTCTCCTGGGAAGGAATGATCATTCTTAGACTAAACTTTGTAAATCAATTGCCTTTGCCCTGTACCACCCAAGGATTTGCTGGGCATATTGTGAGGGGACACAGGTTTCCACCAGTCTGTAAGTGCAGCTGCGGGATGGTGCTCCTGCGTCGTTGGATGTGTGTTCACCCCCACAAAGCTGGATCTCCATCAGACATGTCCGAGTTCAGTGGCAGTACATCTGGTTGTCTACGCTCAGAATGGTTTAATAAATCACTACGTGCTTGTTTGTAAGCACAGTTTAATTTTAATAGCAGGAATAAAGCAAAACCAGTAGGATAGTCTGTGGACCTGTGCTGCAAACTGGGTCACTGAAGAGACACGGGCTGTAAATAGGTGTTTTGGAGTTCTTATCTGACACTCCTATCAGTTGCCAACAGCTTGCCTCACTGAGCGGAACCCACAACTCTTCGTGCAGTTGGTTCCCAGGTTTCTCGGTTCTTCTAACAACCTGTTTGGGGAGCTCTGTGGGACATGCCGGGACTCTTCCAAATCTAAAAGCTCTCTCCCCTTCCCTCCGGTGTTTGCTGGGAGATACATATCTGCAGTTTTTCTTTTGCTTCCCTGTTTTGTTTCCCAAGATCTACATAGCATCCTATGGTCATACAGTACGCAACTGATTTAAGAGGGCAACACAGACCTGCTGTAACTGACTGCTGGGAGACGCCACCTCCATAAACGCCAGCCTAGATCCCTAATTCTGTTTTTGCCCCTGATTTTTGCGGCCTCCACCAAATTACTCGAGCGAGAATGATGAAAACATTTACCTGCCTGCAGATATGTGTTACTGCGTTGTGGGTTAAGAACCTTGAGATTTTCTGTGCATGTTATTATTTTGAATTTGGTGACCAACTTTCACTTGTATACTAGAGACCTAAATATACTTGAATTACCTGTTTATTTACCATGATTTCCTCTTTTTGTCTAAGCTGGCCAACTAATGCCCCGTGGATCCGCTATTGTGAAGATGAAGTAGCTGGTGAGTGTGCAGTGCTTTGCAAATGTCTGGAGATACATACATATTTAAAAAGAATTTAATGCTCCTCCATGACTTATTTTGCTTGTTGTCTCACACATTGCACAGCATGCTAACAACAAAAATGTTTTGTATAACACAGGTAGTGTACGGTTTAAAGTATTTAGAGGCACTGTAGCTGTGATTAGAGGACTGAGGTATGTGATATGAGTGATTTAAGCAGTCCACAGGAAAGCCTGTTACTTCACCTTGCTGCATGCTTTTATTTTCTTAGCAGATAAAATATTTCTAAAATAGACAGGATTTCTTAAAATAACAGGCAGGACTCACTGGTTTTTACCCATTTTAATACGGTACTCTCTACTTGAATAATTCAGTGTGACATGTAGCTTCCAGATATGCAACTTGAATTCCAAAACTAGTTCATATGTGCATGATAATTCTCGGTAAATCACTGAAGGTTTTACATTTTTAAAACATAATCTTCTAGTAGTGAAGGGGAGGAAAAAAAAGCATTCTTGATGCACACAGAAGAGGAAACAGGAGATTCAAGTTCTGGATAAGGTCTGAATGTTTATAGTTACAGAATAGAATTGAATCTATATTTATATTTGCTACGTTTTCCTTCAACTTAAACTGGTTAAATTGGATAAGAGGAGTGTCAAAGATGCACAGTGTGCAGTGATTGCACTTTTCTCTGCCTTCATCAAAGAAAACCCGAGGCACAAAATTTTTATCGATCGCTGTGTCTTTCTAGCATGCATAAATTAATGTAACTTGAAAGTATGCAACGGCAACGCATAGGGCACGTGGGGGTAGAGGCCACGGCGCAGGTTGAGCATCTTCCCCGCGGTTTGCAGGGACCGCCAGCCCACCCAGCCTTCCTCTCTCTTCCTCTCCATCCCTGGGCAGCCAGACTCGTCCTCAGTGCGGGCAGGGCTACTGCGTGCCTGGGCTTCCCTGGAGTGGTCTTTGCCGTCCCTTTCGGTTCAGGAAATCCTGACAAGTGGGAATTCTTAGTCCTGCGTGCAGGCGTAACTGCCTGCTTTCATCTGAACGAGCTTTGACTGTGGGTGGGAAAAAAGGTTTCTTTTGAATCACAGATTAAATCAGACCACGAGTTTCTCCAACAAGGCTTTTGAAGGAAAGCTTAACATTATATCGTAATAAAACAGTCTCTGTCTTAGAGTGTAAATGGCTTAACAGTTGAGCTCAGTAGCTAAAATGCATTTTCTGCAATATCAAGACATTGCTACAGGAAAGAAAGCAGGAAGAAAATCATAGCAAATCATACAGACGCTGTAAGCAACACAGACTACAAGAAAGCACAACATTATCATTTCTTACCACTTCTCTTAATCTCTCATGAAGTTGGTTTGTATGACCTTTAGCCAATTTGACTTGATGATATATGGTGTAGTATTCTTGGGAAGAGAGTAAGTCAGTTAATCTTTCTGTCAGAGGGGTACTCTTGCAATTCACATGGTAGCTGGAATTAGAAACTGGTGAAGCTACAGATGAGACATCATGTTCTGCAGCGAGGAGGCTTATTAATTTTACCCATGCTGGTGCTCCAGAATTGACCATCTGGTTCTGTAAACAACAAAATTAATTTACGTGTTGACCAACTAGCAGCAGTTTCTATTATGCTAAACACCTGTTATCACTTAAAGCCATTTTACTGAATATGATGCATTAGCTGTATATTATTGGTGCTAAGGATGCATACAAAAAATGTCATCCACTTACATGGTTCAGATGTTGCTTAAACAATCTACTGAATTTGCTGAAAAGCTTATGCAAGAAACAATTGTATTTAGGAGGATCACCAGAGAACATTCTTAATTAAAGTAAATATTTCTGATTACTGCATTCAAAACACACCCTCCTGTCTGTCGTGGTATAGGATGTGTGTGAGAATGATTGTATGTTGTATTCCAGTGGCTCTTCCTGTTTATTTCAGGGTTTTGTCCAATAATTAAGGGCAAATATTCGTAGATACTATCATACTCTTATTACTGGCAGGTGAAAAAAGATCCAGGTAGAATTTGCCAACAAACGTCACCAGACAAATCTTGCGATAGTCTTTAATTTGGAGAGTAAGCAAGCTTTTAGTCTTTCAAGAAATGGTTTGTCATTGCAATGGTATTTCAGTTCCTAAAGATCCATGGTTTTAAAATACTGTTGCATAGTGTTCCATGAAGGAAAAAAAATCCTTCAGACAACAGGAAAAAAGCTTGCAGATGACAGAAAATGTGATTTATGCTTGATTATCTGTTTTGTAGAGTAAACTGAAGACTAGGAAAATTCCAGGGAAATTAACAGTTCCTATGGACTGAAATTTCAGGAAGGTGGGATGGCCTGTATACTGCCTCTGACTATTTTGCTCTTAGCCAGCTGCATAGCCACAAATAAAATCTTTTGTGCAGAACAATGGACTTCATCTCCTAATTTGTCCCAAACTGGGTAATCAGCAAGCCTCTTGTCTGAGGTCTAGACAGGAATCCAACATAAAAATGAGAGACAGCAAAATTATCTGTTTAGAAAAGAGGCCTATGTCTGTCTTCCAGCTAGATTTTTATTTATTTTTTTTTAATCTTTCTGTATCTTTTACTGGCAATTTGCTTTTCATATTTACTTCAAACAGCAACACAGTTTTTCTTTCACTTCAGTGCTTTCAGTCTTACTTCAATGTATGTGAAAAGTTTGCTATGAACATTTAGGTTCAAGATGATATTCATTTTGTTAGGATTTCATGTGTCTTGTAGTCCTTGGCAGGATATGTATGACAGTTAGATGTTATATATATAGGTAGATATGTATGTTATACATAACAAAAGCACATAATTGAACTAGAAATTTTCATCCCACAACTGTTGTACAGCTATTGCTTATCATTTACTATTTTATGAATATCCCTGCATATTTTCTAGGAGGGTATGCAAGTGGTGTTGACAAAGTTAAAGGGCAGTCACACTTCTCTTCAATATACCCTCAAAAGATTTTAGAGGTTTAAAGGTCTTAGCTCAAGAAACTAACACCATGTAGGTCAGTTGCTGTCTAAGAAACAGTCCTTTAAAGTTTATGATTTCATCCAGGAAAAAGAAGTTAAGGTGACCTGTCCAAAGGCAACGTGGACTTTAGAAATGATTGTTTAGCAAGGAGGCATTCCTCTTTAAGCGACCGTCCATGAGGATCCTCAGTCCATTTCAAATACAGCAAGCAGGAAAATAAGTAGAAAGCAGGAATAGCAAAGAAGGAAGTCAAACATGAAGAAAGAGAGGCAAATAAAACTTTTCAATTAGTCAAATACTTAATTGCTCACCTCCTTCTTGGGTATGATAGAATGACAAGAGAAAGCAGAGGGCCCTGAATTTTAAATTTGCACGTGTGGTGCTTCTGTCTCTCTAGACATTCACAAAATACGGTTTAAAACTTGTAATATTAAATAAACGTTAATGTTGATCAATTCAGGTTGAAATACCTTGTAGGGTTTGAGATATTAAAATTTAATAATGACTCCTGTACTCTGATCGCAGAAAAAACTTGCGTTGGAAGGGATGACTGGAGGTTATCTAGTTCAGCCTTGATGCTGCTGACATGAACTTCTGTTGACATGGCATGGCCTCATGTAGAACAGTGAAAACATATTAGAGAGAAATTCAAATAAAATTCAAACAGTTTCAGAAACTGACACACATCATTTTAAAACCAAACAAATCAGAGAATTCATCCTGCAGCAAGCCCAACATTTATTTTTATTCCAAATCAAAATAAAAAGACAAATATATTTTAAAATTTCCTGTTGTAAAGAAAATTATTTTCTTTTCAGTTATTTTTTAAGCATTTTCCTGTTAAAAGGACAAAACCATTCAGGAGCAAACCCTTAATTCTTTTGGTTGAAGGATCTGGCAATTATTCTTGTAGACATTCTCAAAAAAACCAGAGCGTGGAAGTACAGTATAGACACAGCTATTGTTTCCCATTCACCCTCATCAATAGAGGAAGCGGCATCTCCGAGGTGTGATCCAGGCAGCAGGCAGCCGTATTCCCCTATGAAGGTACACCTCTCTACTGCCTTCAGAAGTAAGGCATGGTGACTCAGCAGTAAAGCCCTACGTGTTTAGTGAAATGGAGCTGTACCCTGAAAGTGCCCTCTCCTTTCTTATAAGTTTAAAGAGAGCTTGAGATGACCAGCTCAGATAAAAATGTCTACATCTGGTTGAGAGAAACCCATTCCAGAAGTGGAGCAGTGTTGACAACCAGCTGAGGGATAAAAACTAGTTATTACTTTACAGTAATGGCAATATTTGATGTATGTTGACTGTTGACATTGTATCACCAACAGGCTTTGGCCACAAAATCTGTTCTTTTGTATGTAAAAGCCTGTGAATACAAAGAGAGGAACCTACAAGACGTCTCGAAGAGGGACATTACTCTAAATGAAATAACTATTCTTTCTCCACATGATTTTGCAATGAAATTCATGAACAAAAAAAATAATTGTACTGTGGTATACATTTGTGATAACTGTTTCTCAAGGACAAGGTGTCTATATAGAGAAATGAAAAAAGTATTTTGCAGACAAGTTGCGCCTCTGAAGGTTTAAAATAAAAAGTCTTCCTTCCTCACTTTTTTTTTTTTTGGTTTGGTGGTTTTTTTTTTTGTTTGGTTTGGTTTGTTTTAAAGTAAAGGTCAGTGACACTGGATGTCTTTTTTGGAGGCTTTGCACATTTAATTAGCCACATTCACTCTTCTCGAAGTGGACCAGAGGTAAGTGAAACTACCATCCATTTCTCCTGGCACTTTGGATTGATTTGAGAGTAAGACATTTGCCCTAGGGGAGAGAGGCATTGCGTCTGCACAGAGCTGAACAAATGTTTTTTAATTAATAATTTATTCAGCTCATGCATTTCTTTGTCTGCGTGTAACAGAACACCCCTGGGAAGATCACTGAGAGCAGAGGCTGAACTTGGGACCTTGAAGCTGAAACCATGAATGTCTACTGCCAAAAGCCTCGTCTTTGTCTAACAAAGCTACTTCGGCATCATAACCCCATGATGGGGTCCCTCCTCTCCAGAGAGTGTTGTTGCCCTGGATATCAGTCAGTCACTGTTTAACTGGCTGACTGACACCCAGCCAAATTCAATCTTTATTAAGTAATGCATTAAATTTATTGAATTACGCGGAGCCCATTTAGGTGACCCAAATTAGCATAACGCTAATAACATACTGTGTTTAACAGAAGAAACGCAAGATGCAGTTTTTCCCTGCCAAGTTCCCAGTCCAGTTTCTTGCTGGGGTTACGGGGTCGGTGCGATAGACCAGGAGCAGTTGTTTCCAGCCTCTGTCTTTCTCGAGGCAGCTCATGTCTATGTCGTGGGACCCCAAACTCCACTGGAGTTAACCCAGAAGAAGAGGACAATTTTTTTGGTGGTATCAGTTTTGAGGGGAGGGATTTCCCCTTCTCTCGTGTGACTTGCCAATGCTTTGAGCCACCTTGCTTGGATGCGGATGGCATTTTTAAGAAATCCTTATTAACGTACCCAGAAACAAAGAGAAACCATGCCAAGCAAGGCCAAAGACTAGCTCAGCCTCCTGCCCTTGATAGGGGAGGGCACCGAATACGTGGGGAGAGGGCGCGAGGACAGGGATAACCATCAAGTGGTGCTTCTCTTCCCCATAGGAACTTGCAGGTTTGGCAGAGTTCCCAGCCCAGGCACTGCCCACCGGCCGTATCCGTTCAGACTGATCAAAGTTCAATCAAAAGTTAATTACGGCTTTTGACTCCTTGTGCTGACATCAGCGAAGCAGCAGAGATTTCTGGGAAGTTTGGTCCAGTGGTTTTGCGTACTTGTGTAATTATAGCGCGGCAGTCCTGCTTGTTTGCCAGGAGCTGCAGGAGCAAGGTCGTGCCACCACAGCTAGGCTAGCTGCATACCTCATCCGCAGATGGAGAGGGACTTTCTTGAGCGTCTTAGCTATAACGAATCATTGCCAGCATAATTTCAGAGGAGTATTCTTCTCCTGGAAGCATTTGCATTGTGTTACGAGCATTTATGGAGGGACGGCAAAGGTTTTTCCAGCCTAGCTTGACATGTCGAGCGACATTATTTGTTTCTGCTGCCACACTGGATGAGCAGTAACTCTGCTTCCAGTGGGACAGCCGGTGTTTATGGGCATCATGGCTTCTGAGAACAGCCCCTCCAGTCACACTCACTTGCTTAAACTCTTCACAGAAGATAAACTCAGAATGGCACAAGTGCAGTTAGAAGATTATTAATTCATATTTTTTATGCAGACTTTGCCTGCCTCCCTGACGAAATAAAATATAACAGCCTCAGCGGCGCAGTGTACAGGCATGTACTAAATGCCAGGGTCTTGCTACACCTATAAAAAGGCAGCCATCACCCCCTAGTATTGGTGCTGTGAGGTGTTAGGGGGTCCTGCTGCAAAACACTGGCCAGTAAAATCTGCTGGCAGTGCTCCGTGCAGATCAACCAAATACCAGCTGCCAGCTGGCCGAATTCAACACAGAAAAAGACACTTCTTTCTCCCCCTCCTCCCTGCTGCACCACGGCACGAGTACCTATAATTTCACTCTTTGAATGAATTGTTTGCTCTCCCAGAGATCTAAAGCCAGATTAATCGTTTTATGGGCAGTAACAAACAATTAGAGTCTATCTGTTTGGATTTTTGTTTGGTGCAGACTGCTTCACAACATGGTCTTTGTCAGCGACTGCTTTTATGGGAAGGGTGGGATTTTTCAAAGGTGTTGAAGTGATTTAGGAGCGCAGATGTTAGTGGATCTGTTCATTTTGTGCTTCCAAATAACACAGGGCTAGTATCATATTAGTACCACAATGCATTTAGGCACGATTTTTGGTCTCCCCCACCAAAGTCTCCTACGTGCCTGAGGTTTGGCCGCAGAGTGTGAACACGGTCAAAAAAATCCTGGGAGGTGTAAGAAACTCAGTACACAGGTCATGGTGGATACACGAAATCCTTTGCGCATCTCTCTGGAGAGACCTGATCTGTTACAACCCACGTAACAGGGCAGGTATCACCCAAAAGTGTTGCGGACAGAAGTGCACAGGGACCTCCTCCCTCTCCATGCTCTACGTCAGGGAAGTCAGAGACCCAAGTTTGAAACTCTCCGATGTTTAGTTTGCAGTAGGGACTGGGAACAACACCTTCTCTCTCTGACAAGAGCCCACAGGTCTTTTTGATACTTTTCCAGGTGGGATTGAGGCCGTGAAGTTCTCGTCTGGAGCTATTTTTTTCCCCAAACTGGGTGGTATGGAGGACCTGGTCTTTATTCTGCCCTGATGGGGAGCTGCTGTTGTTACAGATCCCACCCTGCTCCCGTGAACTTCCCCCATGCCCTGGAGGTGTCAAAGCAAAGATTGTAGTTTGAGCACGACAACTGTGTTTAATTTTATGTATTTGCTCAGGTGTTACCTTTTGTTTGTGTAAGGTTCAGCAACGTCTATTATTCTTATGGCTTTATTTACAGCAAGCTAGCAACATAAAAAAGCTACCTCTGGAATTGGGATCTCCTTCTTGACTTGATCTGAGTGATTTTTCCTGAAGAACACAGTGAAAAAAACCATAAAATGCTTCGGAAATTCTGGGAGTCCCTGAGGCCGAGCAGTATCTCTAGAAAATGCATTTAGCTGAGAACGTACAAAATGGCTTAGATGGCTTAGTAGGAAGTGTCCTGAGCTTCAGTTTTGTAAATGTGCTAGTTCGGAGGTGTGGTAATAAATATTAATTTTATTTTGACATTTGAAAGAGACATTTGAATGCTGTGTATGTGCAGTGCAGAATGATTAAAAATTATTGTGGTGTATGAAATTTATGTTTTAGCTAGTGTGATTACATCCTTCTAAAAATGTGCAAGGCTGTAATCTTTTAAAATTGTTTTTGCAGTAGAGAGATTAAAATTCAGTGAAGCACTTCATATATTTTTGAACAATCATGTTAATTTGGTAGTGGCTCAAATAACGTTCATTCTATTTTAAACATAAGTCATAATGATCTGTGTTCAAATGCTTTGTTTCCAATAAAAATAACCATGCCCACAAAGATCTCAGCAAAAAACCATTTTCTTATACCGTGAGCCACCATAGAGGTGACACCAGCCATCTCGGTTTACAGCAGACATGGGAGAAAGACTAAATGTATTTCCACTCCAGATCAGCCCTTTCTTTCAGAATATGGGATAGTTTTCCTTCCACCTTTGCCTCCTCCTGTACCCCTGCTCTCAGTCTGAGTGCCTGCCCTGGAATTTCCCTGGTGTGGCAGCGGCGTCAGAGTCGGGACAATTTGCTGCGGGCTGGGATTAGACAGCAGCTGAAAGCCTGTGTGGGCGCAGTTCTACTGCATTTACTTTACAGATAAGGATCTTACGTCAGGCTTGCGCTGCTGAGGGTCAAATTAAAATCAGAGTGTAATGAGAATGAAGTTGGAGTGCTTCTGAATGGAAGAAAAAAATAAAAATTAAACGAGTACTCAAATTTTTAGAAATGCATAGCACGGGATAGCTCCTTCTTATTGATTGGTCTGAGTCTGTCTGTGTGTCCTGGTTTCAGCTGGGATGTAGTTAACTGTCTTCCTAGTAGCTGGTACAGTGCTATGTTTTGAGTTCAGTATGTGAAGAACGTTGATAACACTGATGTTTTCAGTTGTTGCTCAGTAGTGTTTAGACTAGAGTCAAGGATTTTTCAGCTTCTCATGCCCAGCCAGGGCACCTGACCCAAACTGGCCAACGGTGTATTCCATACCATGGGACGTCCCATCTAGTTTAGGAACTGGGAAGTGGGGGGCAGGGAATTGCCGCTCGGGGACTGGCTGGGTGTTGGTCGGCGGGTGGTGAGCAATTGCCCTGCGCATCATTTGTACATTCCAATCCTTTTATTACTACTGTTGTCATTTTATTAGTGTTATCATTATCATTATTAGTTTCTTCTTTTCTGTTCTATTAAACCGTTCTTATCTCAACCCAGGAGTTTTACTTCTTCTCCTGATTTTCTCCCCCATCCCACTGGATGGAGGGGGAGTGAGTGAGCGGCTGCGTGGTGCTTAGTTGCTGGCTGGGGTTAAACCACGACACTGTGTCCTCATATTCGGGGATCCCCCTTCTTTGTCAGTTCTGGATTTCTCTCCATTGAAGGTTAAAAGGTGTTTATAGCTCTTCTGGATCATGGTTTAGCCTTGTGTTAGAGGGACCACAATGATAGATGCCAGTCTTAAAGCTGTGTTCTTTGGTCTTCTGGTAGGACTACCATGGCTCCTTCTCCATTACTCAGCACTGACTTTCATCCTTATCGTATTGTGGGTTTTCCAAGGCCTTTACAACGTCGGTGTGTACATGTTGTTATTTCAGTAGCGAGCACAAGCATTACGTGTTTCTAACCCCCATGGACCTGTACAATCCATGTCTCCTTCTCTGTCATGGAGCATTAGGTGGAGCAGGCTGCTGTCCTCTGTCTTATTGTCTTGATTTATTGACTGGACTCCCTGGATGGACCCCAGACCTGACTCACTACCAGCCTCATCCAAGATGCTCAACTGAGCCTTCACCATGGCTGTCCTGGCCCTGCTGTGGGACACTGCCCTGCCTGAGCTCCACTACCCGGGATCCCGGCTCATTTCCCCAGATCCACTCCAGCTCAGCCCTGATGGTGTGGGTGCAACGTCTCTGTCTATCCCAGCAGGACAGAACAGATGCAGAGATGCAGTTACTTGGTGGCAACGGTGAAACTAATTGCAAAAGATAAGGGTTGCGCTGAAGAACGTGAAATGGCGTGTTGGCTAATGTTGCTGTGTGCTGACTGAAGGAGCTTTGCTGGAAAATTATCTGTAGAACAGACTTTTATGTAGAGCATATTTTGACAAACTTGATGACATGCCCATTAGAAGTAACTAAAATTAGAGAAAAGATTAAAGATGCAAGGTAGAAACAGTATCTGAAGAGCTCTTGATTGTATAATGTGGGTGAAAGCACTCTCCTTTGATACCTTAAAGGTGCTTGGCATTACAGAGTGTCCTTACAAAAAGGAGCTGAATGTCAGATGATGCTTTCAGACCATCTGTATTTGGTGAGATGCTTTTAATGGTCAGATTCTCCCCTTTTCTTCCATCTGACCTCCAGGGAAAAAATGCATTAAGGAAGGATAGTTCTGAGAATGTGAGTGTACCTTGCATTGCAAGACAAGGCTCCTTCTTCACTTGACTTTAAACTCTAGTAATGACAGTTAACTCTTGAAGTAATGCTTTAAAGAGTTACCAATCTAATAAAACTGAATTTATCTTTGTTACTCTCTTGAGTTAGATAAAGTAGTTTATGACCATATTTTTTTTGTGCATTGTAGACTTACTTAAAAATCATAAAACAACTCCCTCTAGTAATTTGGAAAACACCTGTGAATCACTGTTTTCCATTCCTGCTAGATAAGAATAAGACCATAATGCATGATGGGAAAAACCTCCTGTCTCATTAAGAAAATACCACTTATGTTCCAAAACCAGAACATGAATGTGCAGGGAACTCACAATGTGCTACTGGTTGGTATAGGGGCAAATAGTATCAATGTCAAGACCATGCAGTTGTTGAAGAAACATCAGAAGCATCAAAGAAAATGTAGATCAGTCACACTGTCCAAATCCAGGAGCAGCTGTAGGTACCTACTACTGATCTAACTATACTGGGACTCGTCCCCTGCTATAGGATAGGGAGAACTGCAGCAAAGTGAGTGTAAAATTTTTTACTTCCTAAAGGTGTGTGACATTCAGGGTCCAGTTTTTACTTATGAAAAAGACTATAAAAAGGAAAAAGCTGACAGATGAGTTGAACCCTTTCTGGAAAAAATACTGAAACAAAATTGCTACTAATGGCTTTGGCATACACCCAAATTCTTGAATTTCTGTTTGCAGGTTGGTTCTGAAGTGCCATATTTTGCTCCATAGTCATTACTGGTGTTGGCAGAAAGTCCATTTTGAAGTGTGCTCATGTAAACTGCTTTACATGTAAACTGACCAATCTAATTAAGATTTTTTGTGAAATAATAGAGATGAGAAAAGAAGGTCAACTTTTCAGTTTAAAGCTGGTTTTCAAGAGCTTCTGCTCCTCTTTTCTGTAAAGGGATGTCAAGTAAATGTTGCTGGGCACCGTGACTTTTCCTCCTTAAAATCACTTTTGATCACCCCTGGTATAAACTGCATTAAACGTGAAGCACGGGAACCCTTACCCACATTCTGAAATGTGCACAATACTGGGTGCACACAAGGTCTGACAGTGACAGAAGACGATGTCATGGATGTTGCCTTTCTTTAGCTGTATTTATAAAACATCCCTCTATATGTATCCATATAAATGCCGCTTGAATCAATTTATCTCAGGCTGTAATCTGGAGTCCTCCAACAGTCTGCTGAGGACTTGCTGACTAAATATTTCTGGATCTATTTTTTGTTTCCAGCTGCTATAATGCTTTAAAAAGTTAAAAGAACTTCACCTTACTGCGAGTAAAAAGATGTTGTGGTTACGGTAAGGTTATTAGGTGATTAGCAACAGCAGTGAAGATGCTCTCTGTACTGCCAGTGGAAACATGGTAGTTCCCAAAACAAATCCTTTAAAATCTGGTTTGCATCATGAGACAAATCTGGGAACTCGTAGATATTAGCAGAATATAGCATGATGAATGGAAGCAGTCACTGTAAAACAACTGTCTATCTGAAAAGGAACCTGACTGCAGCTGAAAAGAGAAACATGAGTCCTGCTCACATCCATTTTCCATCCGTTTTATCCCAGAAGAGATTACTACTTTTTGCAGTATCAAGCTAAGACCTGGTCTTTGAAAGTATTAACTGAAAAAAGAATAGCTGAAAGAAAATTTCCATTTTCCTAAATATGATACACTTATTCATGTGAGCCATTCCACGCTGGGTAAGGCTGTGTAAGGGAAACTCTCCATGCCATGGAAATACCCTGTCATTTTGAAGATTAAGGTCACTAAATAAAAAGCAGAAGGTTACTTACGACAGAAAGACTTTCTGCAAAGGTTCATGGCTCACAGGAGGGAACTACTGATTGCCTGAAAGGCCTGAAGAGGCATTAAAAGTCAGAGAGGTCCTTCCCAGCGGCATACTTAACAAAGAGCTACCCTTCCTTTTTTGTGACATGGTGACATTACTTTTTTAATCCACCATAACTGCTCTTTGATGAAAAGGCGAATGGTGACAATACAGTCAATGAACCTGACTGCTTTTCCAACCGCTGTTAAGGAGAAACTGTATGTGTTTGGAGAAAGCTGGAGGCCCAAGGTTTTGAAGGCATAAAACCCAGAGGCAAAGTTGTCTCCCAGAAATTCTCAGAATGCTCCCAAATATGTCCATGTGGTAATGGTACAATGGCAGAGAGGTAATTTATTTTCTGTTATGAAGAACTCTTCTTTGGTTGTGAGTAGGAAAATATATGCATGCTATTTGTTGACAATGGAATAACACTTGTTACCCACTTATTCATTTAAAACATCACAAACCCAATATAATTTATTAAAGCAGAAAATAGCATTGCCCTGTATTACCAGTTAACTCCAGCACCTGCATTTCATTTGTGTTTTTGAAAAATGCAAGCATATTCCATGCTCCCCAACTTTCTCTCACGTGTTTGCTCTCCACTCCTCCCCACTTTCCCCTTGTGTTTTGAAGCAAGTATATTTTGGAGACAAGATGGTACTTTCAATGCCTTGGTCTGATTCTGAAGTAGGGACAGGATTAATTGTTAGGAATCAAGTGGTTTGGCTAGAAATGAAATTTTAACATTTTTTATGAAGCTTTTGGGGAAGACTATGTGAAGAAAGTCAGTTATTTTCATGATCCTTTGGAGAATCAGTTTTAAAAGGTTCAGTTCTGCACACTCAGTTGATTGATAGTTTTTCCAGCAGAGGGCAAGAAAGTATAACAGATGAAAATGGTGTTATTTTCCTGGATAGCCACAGCAGAAATGTTAAACAGTATAGCCTGAGGAGGGAACGTGAAAGCTAATAACCATTCCCCTTTTAGGACATAATGGCTTTTAAACAGCCTTTTACTCTTCAAGGGTAGCCACAGAAAGACAAGGTAGAAAAGGAGCAGAGGATACCACCAGAGCCGCCAGCTGGTGCACGTTGCTTTGTCAGTACAAGTTCCTTCAGCTGAGATCTGATCTCTGGGAAAAATTCCGAGGGAAAGCTGCGCACGGTGCTTTTTCAAACCGGTGCCTGCACTGACGTATAGATCCTTGCTCGATGTTTAGACGAGCTGTGGGATGAGGAGGCACACAGCTGTCCATCTGATGCAGGGCTCCTATCCTTCACGGTCATTATTGCTGTTGGCTTCAAGCCTGTGAATTGGGGTGAGCTTCTTCTCCAAGGGGCAAACAAAGCTCTCGTTGGCCTCAGATGTTAAAAGCTTGAGCTGATGCTCAGGAACAAACACCTGGGATTTTGCATCCGTCACAAATAAGGTTTGCTTGTCACTCTATATGTGTTATTGTGGTGAGCATGTGTGTGTTAGAGACGCACATGGAAACATCTACAACTTTCAACTGTTCTGTGGAATGAGTTTGCAGAGTATCAAATTTAAGACTGCAGACCTCATTTGTTATGCAGCAGTGTGTATTTACCAAGGTATTTCTCAACTTTCTTGATACCATTGCACTGAGTTAAAAAAATGTTGCATAGCCTGTCTCTCAACTAGAAAAACATCAGTCTCTGACACAAACCTTCTGTTAAGGTCCAAGCTTTGTTTGTGATACTGCTGTTTGCTGTTAATGGCTCCTTATGAACGAAAAACATCTGATTTGGACAAAAAGTGCAGCTACCTGTTCTTTCCCTTTGGGTTTTCCTAATTTCATTGCAGTAAATTACATAGCTCATAAATAGGCAATCTCATACTCTTATTTTGCTGCCACTCATGGAGCAAATACTTTTATTTCTTATAATAATGGAATCAGAATCCTGAGAAATAATACAAGCCTTGGTTATCACAGCTGATCAAGCCGTACTGGGTACAGCCTGGATGCCCAAGAAGAACAGAAGTGATTCAAACAGTGTAAAAAGCTTTTGTACGTGATAATAATAATAACAAAACCAAAATCATACTGGTTGAATGCCAAAATTAGGACTATATTAATAAAAATATGCTATTTTAGTAATAGTTATCTGTTTAAAGTGTAGCCAATCATTTTGGACCAATGAAGTATTTATGTAGGGGGAAGCCATATGTCACACAAAGGTACTTTTGCTTCTCTGTGTGGTTGTTAGTTATAACTATACTACGAGTCAAGAGTTTCTACATCACTTGATTTAAGTTTCTAAAAGCAGATTCTGTTTATATAGACAGAAATACATATTTCACAATAAAACCGACATAACAGTACATGTAGCTTTGTAGCTCTGGTGAACATGAAGGACTACATAATAGTGACCACTGGATGGTTCTGTTTTTCTTTTCTTTAATATGGAAAAGAACATTTTTCACATGAAAAAGATCAACGTCTGTACTTTGAGTTTTCTTTTCTTTTGGTTCATGTCTTGTCTCAAGTACTTTTGATTTGTTTATCCTAGCAAGACATAATAATTAATTTACAGCTAAAGAGTTGTTCAATTTTTGGTATCAGAAAAGATACCAAGATTGTGAGAGGGAGTTATGGACAGAAAA
Source organism: Haliaeetus albicilla (assembly GCF_947461875.1). Taxonomy (NCBI): domain Eukaryota; kingdom Metazoa; phylum Chordata; class Aves; order Accipitriformes; family Accipitridae; genus Haliaeetus; species Haliaeetus albicilla. Next base: position 4,637,581 of record NC_091497.1, on the reverse strand, counting down.
AGTACCTGTAAAATGTTACCCTTATACTGTCTAGTGTTTTTTCCCTATGTTGGTTTTTTTCAAGTCATTGTAGCTTGGGTTATATATAAACCCAGATTTTTTAATGTCATATATTATTTCTTTTAACCAACCTCTTATAATAGGGATTTTTCATGCAGAAATCCATTGAGCTGCAGAGATATTTCCCTGATGTACAATAAATCAGATATTTCACATATTCCTGATATAAAGGACACAATTTTTACTTTGGAACTGTGCAGGCCTCAGTGACCTGTAGTGAGCAGAAAAGTCAACTCACTTTGCTGTCAGTTGCCAGTAAATGATCAGAAGTGGAAACTCTGCTGTCTGTAACCTCCACCCCTGGTCTTTCCACAAGGTGGGGTGGTTTGTAGGAAGAAGAGCTGCAGGCCAGGAGAGTATCCTGGAAACGGCAATGAGCTTTTGAGATCCTGAAAATAAATGTACAAACTGTTGGCAGCTGTTTGATAGCTCTGGCAGAGGATCCTCAACAGCACCTCCCACTACCAGCTGAGGCAGTTGTATTTTAAGTGTTGAGTATTTTAGGTGTTGAAATCAGGATGAGACAGATCGTGCCTGAAAGTGACCGTTCTCTCCGCTGACTGTAGGCAGCCTTTGTCACCTTCTGATCGAGACTCCGGCTTCAGACCTCTGTGACTGATCAAATGAATCCCACCCTAGGAGACCCTTAGCAGGACTGACTCTGTCAGGGCATCTGCTATGTAATTCTTTATATTGGGCCTATAGCAGTAGTCTTAAAAAAACATTTTGTTCCATCCATTTTTCTGCTAGAACACTCTTGTACACCATTCCCCCCTTTTTTTTTTGCTATTTAACTAGAATTTAATTTCTGGAAATGTGTTCTAAGTAGAGGTTTATTGAAACTCATGTGAAAACCAGTTCTCGGAGCACTTAAAATGAAAAAGTTTGTAAAATGTATACCCATGAACAGTTGCAGTAAAATGAAAGAAGTTTCTTTTTCTTAAACTGCACTTAAAATTAAAACTCTTTTAGGATTCTGTCAGGGAAAAAGAGACTATGACTTTTCTCTCATCTTCTCTTGCAGTCCTGTCCTCCTTTCTCTTCTAAGCATCAGGTGTTGGTTTTTTTCCCTAAAATCCAGATTACTTTGTTCAAGAATCTTGAACAAAGATTCTTGTTCAAAGATCTTGAACAAAGATCTGTGTCTTTTTTGGTCAAATTCTTGGTTTTTTTATTCCCTGACCTTCAATACCCAAATTAATTTGAAATGGGATGTTTCTTATCAAAATTACACTTTTAATACAAAGAAAATGCATGTCATCTTTTTTTTTTTAAAATATTTTGGATGAAAAATTGGAAATGAATCTCTGTGTACTTGCCTCAGATTTTCCTAAGTGACAATGAAAATTCTTGAAGAAATTAATGGCAAAAGTTGCAATACTAATACACTTATACTGTACTAGTTATTATGTCCAGTTTTTAGAGGATAGTTAATACCTAAAGTTATTCAGTCAAATTATTCTGTTCTCATTGAACATTGCATAAAGATGGAATAATGTCATTGATTTAAGTTCATTGAATTTCCTGACTGAAATTGAGGATGTAATTCAAGTTAAAGAGCAACAAAAATGGTCTTGAATATCTGGTTCTCAAAGTACCATGGAATGAAAGACAGATATCCCTAACTCAGCCAAATGTCAATTTTAAAAAAGTGATTATTCTTCTTGCACAAATCAGATAGAGGTTTCTCTGTGAAAGTTGCTGTAGTTTAGATCTATTTTGTCTTTCATAACCATTGTATCGTAATACTTCTCAAAAGCAATTGGGTGAATGGTAGTTGTCTTGCCATTTTCTGATCCATCAATATCTGGTTTGTCACTTGGGGTATGTTGCTTTTATTTGCAGTTCTCATCAGAAGTGGAGAATGGGGTACACAGCATTTTTTTTTCCTGTAATGTTCATGATAGTGTCTACCATATGTTCTCCCTACATTTTTGTAAATACATTATGAGAACATATGCATATTATTCCCTAACTCTCTTATGCCAACACTTGTCTGAGATGTCTGTAAAGGATGCTATGTCTTGTGACAGTATAAAGATCCTCTGAATGCAATTAAAATTATTCTGAATGTTTTGGGGTGTTTTAAACAGAACGTCATGCACTGTTTAGAACTGCTTCCCAGGGCTCTTTTTGTGTCTTGACAATTTACCTAAAATCAAAGTGTGTACAGATCACAGGTCATCGTATTTAGCTGACGTTCAAGTATCCAGGATGCATGAACTTTGGAGAAGTCTGTCATCAAACCTGAAGTGAGATTTTCATATTGTGATTAGGTCTATGTAGTCGATATATAAATGTAATCTTAATCTTTTGATCCTGAGCATATAATTTCAGATGTGATACTAAGAAGCTGTTCAGATATTTCTTATTTTGACTGTATTTTTATGAAAAGCTGAAGAATTTAAAAACGTGTCTCATACCAAAATGTTCTTCAATAAATGCTGGGCACTTAGTTCCTTTGCATTTTCTTTGAGAACCTCAGCTTTTGTGATCACTTAATTAAAATGGAAAAAAAATGGAATAGTTACTTTTTCAAACATTGATACAAATATTCAGAAAGTTTATAAGGTTATCAGCAACAGCCATAAAGCAAACAGGCCTAACTTCTAAATTTGGGACTGTGGATAAATGCATTAAAAAAACCCCAAACCCAAGCCCCTTAATTTACAGACACAAGCTTGATGAAGTCAGTAATATTACACAAATTAGGATGATTTAGTATATAATGGTTTGCAAGGAGAGTGATAGAGTTGTTTCATCCTGCATGCAACAAAATGACTATGAATACTTAAATACTGAAGGCTAATCTGTTCCACACATTAGAAGGGTTTACTTTGACAAGAGGTTGTACGTTTTTTAGAAGATTTGAACGACAGATTCACGTCTTGGGAATCCAACGTGTGGTCAAAGTGCTTCAGGTTATGAACCCGCACAAGCCAACAGGCGTGTGGAAGGGATGAGTCATGTAATGCTGGTGATCCTTCTGTGAGTGCTGTAAATTTTAGACTGTGGACAGGAGTTGGTATCTCAAAAGCAGACTGGTATCATGGAGTGCAGTTAAAAGTCAAGAGTAAATGACAGATTTGTGTGAGTAACCTTTTGTAATGCCTCTTTAGAAAGGAGATCCTAATTGTTTCTCTTTGATGCTCTTTTCTATCAAGGTTTGCCTTTGTGGATGTTTGTACTGGCAAGGGTAATTCACTATTTATGGTATGCAGAGTTCATTAACATTAGTTGCTGTACTGTGTTTTTTAATCACCAGCAACATGTATTACAGGGTACAAATTTGCATCTGTTATGCATATCATTCTGAAGTGGGTTAGCGACTAAGACACTTTTTAAACGAGTTAAAGTGCCATCGGTGTAAAAGTGAGGAAATCAGACTTAACTGGTGATGTGCCACACCCACAGACACATTCCTCTGGCCACAAGTGGAGATTCACTGGGAGACCTTTACTGGCCTTTTCAGTCCGTTTCATACTTGGCTAATGCACGTCAGAGTTTTGGTTGGCAATGAGTCTGGGCTAAAAACGGAGAGGAACAGGAGTAGGTCTCTAGGCAGCTTTGACCATTTGCATCTGAGGAACTTCTTAGAGCCATTATTGTTCTTTAAACTGAGCAGAATTATATCCTTTTGCAATCAAAAGAATTTTAGAAAAAGAAGAATTTTTTAGTGGTTTGTTTTTCTTTTTCTGTGAATGTTCGTAGCCTCTGCTTTGGCAGTAGCTTGACATGAAAACACAGCCGATGTGGCAAATGTCTGCTTTAAGTTCTTTGTCGTTTTGACAGAATCGTAGAATAATTTAGGTTGGAAAGGACCTCTGAAAGCAAACTAGTCTAACCTCCTGGTGAAAACAGGACAGATTTTGAAGTTTGACCAGGCTGCTCAGGGCTTTTGTCCAGGCAAAATATAAATATTTCCAAGGATGGAGGTCCCACAGCCTCTCTGTGCAACCTGGTCCAGTGCTTGACACTGTCAGAGGGTGAATTTTTTCCTAATGCCTAATCAGAATTTCTGGGGTTGCAGCTTGTGTCTGCTGCCCCGTGTCGTGTTGCTGTGCACCTCCTGGAAGAGCCTGTCTCCGCGCCTTCACCTGCTCCCATACAACAATATACAGCTGCTAATGCAGCCAGGAGGCCGTTGCCCTTCGTTGCTGCAAAGGGTGCTTTGCTGGTTCATGTGCAACTCGTTGTCCACCAGGACAACCAGGACCTCTCCCGAGAAGTTTATTTTTGTCTGCTTTTCTGCCTGCAGCAGAAAAACATAGTGAGAGGAAAAAGTGGAATTTGGTTCTTAAGTTTAGGTAACTAAGTCTGTGAGCTAATTATGCAGGCAGTCTCTCCAGTGTCTTCCTAGAGAGAGGGTCCTGCTCCGAATTGTCCTTTGGAAGAGCCTCCCCAGTATAAAGAAAGTTTAGGCAGAAACCCTGCTTAACTCTGACAATGAAGATAGCTGCCTAAAGCTAGATGGTTGATGAACCTAACTTCATGCCATGTTGAAATGAAATAGATTATCAAAGTGTACTAATATTTTATTTTTAAAGGTAGTGTGATCATACATTGGGTACATCTGCAAGATTTTAGAGAACCTGGATTACAAATTCAAATCAGTAATATTTTGGTTTTTATTTCTGGCAGACATGGAGTGTCTAGTAAAAGTGCACTGGAATACTATATTTATAAGCTTTGTTTTATAGGATCATTTTTTTTCCCTACTTTTGTTGGATTTGGGAGCAATATTTTTATATTTTCCATTAAGTGTTTTAACTAAAACTAAGCCTGGAAATTTGACAAATAAAATAAAGCGTATAAAAAAAATCTTGCTTTAAAGAAATCAAGCTAGATTGTATTTGGGAAAAAAAAAAAGGCTTATACTGTAAAGGGCTCTAGGTATCAAAACACTATTTAGAGTCCAAAGTATACAGACGAAAAGGTGTTTTAAATGAGTATTTAATGAATAATAAGCTGCTGAAGCACTAGTTATTGCTGGCATTAGCTGGAAGGAAATGAAAACTAAGTGCTAAAAGCAGAAAGATATCTCTTTTATGAACGACGGTGTTCTGAGAAAAAGAAAGTTAAAATCTGAAACCTTGATTGTAAAACAATATATAGCAGCATGAGGATTTACAGGCCCTTTCTATTTCAATTAATGCCTGCACTTTTCAGAAAATGGAAAGATGGGGAAAACAAATGGTGTCTTATAGCTGTCAAGCTCTATGGTAAACATTTCAGAGCTGATCCCTTGAAGGGTGAACAAGTATTCTACTCAGCTTTTCCTCTTCATTTACAATTCAGGGTGATGCTACTCCTCTGATGATTTTTTTCTTTTACTTGCTAGTAAATTTCCTTTGGTGGCATTTAGTCTTCAGTGCTCTTTGCTTCCCCACTTCTGGAGTTCTGGAGCTTTCTTGCGGGCCACAAAAGCTAGATATGTTTCTTCTCTAACTTGTGAAATAGTATGGTGAATGTTTACTCATTCAGAACAATTCCAGTAGTCCTATACACTGGGAAGATGCATTAATAACATGAGGAAGTAAAGCAAGGCTAGTCCAGTGAGCAATATGTATTCCTGACCCAGGTGATAGAGAAGCCAATGAGGAGAGGTGTTCTACTGGACCTCATACCCATAAATCATAGAATCATAGAATCATAGAATCATTTAAGTTGGAAAAGACCTTCAAGATCATTGAGTCCAACCACTAACCATGCCCACTAAACCGTGTCCTGAATGCCAGGATATGTTTGCAGATGAACAAGGAGCTCCTGGCCAAACTAAAACACAAAAAGGAAACATACAGAGGGTGGAAGCAAGGACAGGTCTTGGGCAACCAGCTCAAGGTAGCCCTGCTTGAGCAGAGGGGTTGGACCAGATGACCTCCAGAGGTGCCTTCCAACCTCAGCCATTCTGTGATTCTGTTATTCTGTGACATGCAGGTACCAGCCTGGGGGTAAGAATTCCAGGTTTAGGCATTTATAATTAGTAAATCCATACACCAGCAAAAAGTTTGGTTGTAAACAAAACCATAACCTGCTCCCATGGCATAGTAGGTTCATCTGCATAGTATATTTGGGCAAAATTACTGACGTTTCACTTTGTGAACTCTGAGCACAATCAATGAGTTTAATAACGGAAATATATAAGGATTGCAGATTGTGGTTACATAGTTTTCAGAGCCACTTTCCACCAACTGTGTTACATGGACCCATCAGCACTCAATATGTTTTGTTACATTCTCAACATGTCTGGACTATGATAGCAGATTCTCTGTGGTCTTCACAGAGAGCAGCAGCCCAGGTCTGAGGTCAGGGCCCCTGGGTCACTCCAGTGAGAAGGAGGTAGGGTTTCCATGAGTGTGGAAACACACCATCTGCCAATACCATCTTATATGACTCAGAGTCCGCATGCTGCACAAAGCAGTTGCCCTCCCAGCCTTGATAAACCCATCAGGTCCAGAAGCTTGTATCTGGGTAGAATGTCATACAGGTAGAGGGAATAGCAAGTAATATTCTTCTTCCTGACCCCCTCTATACACCTGTTCTATATATGCCTTTAAAAGTAGAGTAGTTTTTGATCATATGCCTTTAAAAGTAGACTAGATGATCACGTCAGAAGTTGGCACCCAGATGTAGAAGACAGGGTAGGGTACGGTATATAAAATCTATAGGATGTATCTTTGGTGTAACTGTTTTGATTTTAGAATAGGGTAATTTTGGGTTTCAACTCTGCATATTCCTGACTGGTACTCACATGAAGTGCTCAGTTGCTAAATGATGGCACTAAACTTCTGCCCACAGTTGTTTTCTCTCATCAAGTCCTTCCTATTTTCAAAAGATGACCATACTGTGTTTTCAAAAGCCACCTAGCTACTGAAGAGCAAAAGTCAGTGGTGTTCCCATGGAACTTAGATTCCTACAGCCTGAATTATTTAAAAATTGGAACTTTGACCTTCAAAGTTGTTTAGACTCTTTGGAATGTTTTCTTCTTGTACCTTAGGCATTTTGTTTTCTGATTGAAGAGGAGAACATGTCTACAAGTAAATGCTAGAGAAATTATCCCACAAATAGCCATGCAATTTGTTATTCCTGCATTTAAATTAGCTAACCTAAATATATGCTACCAGTAAATCATTGAAGTTGTGTAGGCAGAATGCATAGGGAACATCGTCACAGCTTGAGTGACGATTAGGGTGTTTTGAAAGAAAAGTATTAAAATTGCCCATATTTGACAGGTTATAACAAAACACTGAGTTTTAGAGCGTCATGTGGCTGCTTTCCTCCTCCTATGGGTTAACAATGTGCCAATTTCTAATACACACATAGGTACATCTCAATGCAGAATCTTTTTTCTCAAATCTTACAACGCTAATAATTAAGTTTCTAATGTGTGACTTCTGAGTAGCATTGAACTGCGAGGGTAGAAGGTGAAGCTTCTGTGTCATATGATTATTTTTTTTTTTAGGAAACTGTAGATTTTTCTGAACAGACACATTTAAATAGATATGATAAGTACTGCTACTACTGTTGCCTCAAGGTATCATCACTAAAAATATTATGCTTCTTATTAGACAAAATTTATCTGTGACAAAACTTGAATATGGTTTCTGAAATTATGCCGGTGTGAATTTGGCAGATTACTCTGAATAGCTCCAGAAGAAACATCATCCATCTATTTCCAGATATAAATGTGTTGTGACAAACATTGTGAAGAAGAAAGGGCCTGCCACTGTTATTGGCTTTTCAACGAAAGTCTGACAAGATCCCCTCTGACTGTATCTTGGGGTAAGATAGCATGACTGGTCTTATTGCTTTCATAGTTGGTAAGATAGCAAACAGCGTCTTAGACAGACTTTAATGATCAATACCTGAAATTGTTAAATTTCTTGTTCCAATATACTAGAAGTCTCACTGCCATGCTATCATCACATGAATTTTTAATTACGGGACCTTATTAATGCATGCAAACTGCTTCCTATTTATATCGTATTCCCTTAAGCTGTGCACTATTTCTGATATCTAACCAGAGCATTTTCAGAAATAATTTCTTCTTGCCACAGAATTTTATCTTTCTCAATTTTATGTCTGGGCTGCAGATGGAGAGAATATATTTATTGGTTCTCTGCAAATTAAACTAGCATCATGTCCTTTTTTTGTGTCATGTAGAAATTGATACTTTGTACATTTCATTTTCTAACTGCAATATCTGGGTGATTTGTCTGCTTTTCAGAAAGACTGATGTTTTTCCACTATAATTAGCATTATTAGAAGATGTGTCCACCACTGGAAAAGATCTAGAAATTCTATATGAGCTGAAGAAGGTGATACTTGGATTGGAAGCTCCAGACAAAATGGATATACATCAAAGAGTTAATTCACACAAGTTGCTTTTTCCTTGTAGTGGTATCTTAGGCTTTTAGCCGAAATCAGCACTGTGTTGTTGCAAATTTGCCTCTAAGATAAAGAACAAAACTAGATTTGATCACTGGTGATCACTAAACTGATAATCTGTTTAAATAAATCAATGAAGAAGTATTCTTATCAGCTAGCCTGACCTTCTGGATTATTCAGACTACAGAACTTCATTCACTTTCTGCATTAAGCTTACAATTTCTTTAGCTTAGGATAAAGCAAACCTTTTAGAAACAGTCCTCTGTAAGTGGCAAGGAAACTCAAGGTCATTAACTTTCCCCCTCACATTTTAGTCAAATTCTGCCCAAGGCAGGCGCTGTGTTTACCCAATTGACAGCATGCTTTCAAACATATTCTTCATATCTTTTGAGCAATCCATTCCTAAAAAAATAAAAAATAAAAAATAAAATTCTATCAGTGATTGGATAAACTAGTAAAGCAAGGTAAAACTTTGTTTTCCTGAATGAATATAATTATGAAGTCTTCTTTAGGTAATATTTTACTTTCCTCAGAAGCTTATATTCCTGCCAAAAGGATGTACACATCAGAACTAGTATTTAAAATATATTATTTGACTTTGCCTTTAAGAATTATAACCCTTGTATTGCAAGCCCCTAGTGCACGTACTGGGGAAGCTGGGGACTGGGAGGGAATGAAAAAATTAAGTTTCATTTAATGCTACTTTGTGGATAGCCAAGTTCCTTTGCATTGCAGTATTAACAAATGAGAATAACACTAATACATAAAATCAATCCTTGGATTCGAACCAGTTGGTGTAATTTGTTCTATCTTGTGTTTTATTCCATCCCAATGATTTTTCTTTATCATCTGTTTACTCTGGGTATTACCACTCTTGGATGAAGAGGAGTTCTATGTCCCACACTAAAGCAGTATAGCAAACAGAAGTGATGATTTTCCTAACCAGCCTGAAAAACACTTTCTGCTCAGAGTTCCACTGATGCAAAAAGGAAATGTGAATATATTCATTCTGCTGGGTGTGCAGCAAAAGCTCTGAATACAAATACAGTGTAAAATATCTAAAGAGAAAATGCCTCAAGGACTAGAGCTACAGGAGGTGAAGGGCAGAAACGTGGTTTCAGGAAGAACTTTTCCTTCAGAACCACTGTGAGTTTCCAAAAGCGCGTTTGATGGCCGGCACTCGGAAGATGGAAGCATACATGAATTAAACCCCACTCTAAGAATCTGCCAGTGGTGCTGGGAATTAATTACATGACCTTTATGAAACTCTCCTAGTTTGCAGCAGCAGATCAACCCATGCAGTAAACCCTAAACTTTGTTCAACACAGCACCGGCACAGCAGCGAGCTTGGATAAATGTTAAGACTGTAAAACTCTAGTCTTGATCAAACCTGATCTCTGAAGTTGCAGAGGAGTGATTCATTCCTCCTTAGCTTCAGACACATGATGAAGGTGCCTAATCCAGGGTCAAACTCACTTTGCAGTCAACAGATAGCATTACTTTCAGAAGTCAATTTTAGCCCATTTTTCTCTTTCCATTGATTACAGAGGAAGTATAGTGGGGTCAGGCTACCGTCAAATTATATGCCACAGTGAAGTCCTTGAAGTTAAGTGGGATAAATCTGGTTGTGATCAGTTAATCCAGCTAGGACCAGCCAGGATCAGCCTAGGATATCTTAGGAGTATAATGAAATTCAATTTTCTTGCTCTTAGGATGAGGTAAAATAATGCTGTCTTTGGAGACTGTTAAATAGCATTTGTGTTTATGGCAGAGATCTGTCCTTCTCAACTGGCCCTGTGTCCAGCCTGTGGTTGCCTAGTGGGACAACAGAGTATTCTCTTTAAGTCACTCCATGTGCAAGTCTGAAATGAGTGGCTCAGACCTTGTAAAGGTTATTTATTGCCCCATCTCTGCACGTCACTCCAGTCTGTGGCCTCCTGTCCCTATGCCAGTCTCTGAGAGCCCAACCAGCTACAGAGTGGAGGGAGGCCTCCTCCTCCTCCTCCAGGACCACCTCTTCGGTCCTGCCTCCTCTGTACGATTGCCCACGCAGGGGTGGAGGTTTTGGGCTGAAATTTGATTAAGTGATACGTGGGGCTTGCTGGGTACCTTATTGTGATCGTTGTTGCAGTGGCCAGAAAGAAAACGGTGACCTATCAACAAAAAATACACTGTGTTGTTTTTTCCTACTTGAATTCTCAAGGTTTCTTTACTATGAACGGCATGCTGCTGCCTGTACCGAACAAGAGGATTTATGGTTAGGCAGAGCCAGTACTGACCATACTGAATACTAAAGAAATAAAACTGTTTTGGTGCCATCAGAGACACTATAACCCCAGATATGAAACAGAAAGAAAAAATCGATCAATGCACGAGAGGAAGAGTTCTTGAAAAGAGGCAGAGTAGCTCATAGCCATTAGAGACGAGGGTACTAAGTAACGCTTGAGTTTGCTTGGAGTTGGTTTGAGTGAAGGGGTTGCTCTAAGTCAGACACCAGACCTGTAATTCAGGAAGCTACAGAACTAGCTGCTATTAGGCAGCAATGTGTGAGCCTCACTAAAAAAGACATTGTAAAAAGGCTGCAAAGTTAAGCAATCCGATTATAATGCAATTAAGATGCTTTAGAAAAGCAGGACTAATTTCCAAGAACACTGCTAGGACAGCTATCCTGCCTCTGGGACACGAACCAGTATCTCTGCACGACACTACATTACAGAACTGGTGAAGAAGAGTATTTATAGTGGTGCTCTTGTGGTCTCATCCTAACCTCTTACATTGCAACTCAACCTCGTCTGGCTTCTCCTTGAACTGGTCCATGCCTTTAGCTGGCAGAGAAGAATTTGCAGTAAGCCAATCTTGTGTAGACATGCCAGCATTTTCAAAGCTGCTTTGGGTAGCTCCACATCATGCTGCACTGCATAATGCAGATTTATCCCCTCTCCCTGTGCATGCAGCCATTAAAACTGTTTACATAGGCAGAAATATAACCAAGTGCCTAGGTGATTGTGCCCCTAGTCCAAAATAACCTGCTTAAACATAGGGACAGGGAGACTGATCCTATGCCTCAATTAGATACATTTTTCAGTGCTCCTGTAGGATCAGATATGAACATGTCTTTGCACTTTTTTGCTGTATCCCAATCAGGTTGTTCATGTGAAGACATACATAGCCTTTCAATGTAGAATTATAAGAAAAGAGTCTTTTGACACCATATATGCTGCATGGACAATGTGTATCTCTCAAATATCTATAATATTAGGAGAAAATAACTCCTTCAAAATTGCATTAAGTGAGTTACCAAAAATCTACAGGATGCTAGTAACAACAAAACAGCTCAACAGTGCACAAATTACTGACAGCCATTAAGATTACAAGCAGCTAATAAAAATCCCAGAAGTGCAAGTCTGATAGGCTGTTTGATCACAATCTAGAAAAGATACAGCAAAAAAAGACAGATAGCTGTACGTACCATGTTATGTAAGACTCTCTGTTTTTTCAGCTGTTACATTTTCTGAGGCAAGAATGTTGAATAATAGTTTCATAAAATTTGATTCTTAAGCATTTTTGAGTTAAAATGTATAACAATCTCCAGAGATTATAAACATGGGCCTTCTTCCTTTAAAATCTAAACATGGTAAGTTTTCTTCTGAATTAAATTTCTAATATATGCCTTTTTTAAGAAAGAGTATTTGGAGGAGAGGTAACTGCTAAAATAACAGTTGAAGGAAGAGAATAATAGCATATTTTCTATCTACGAAGTAATTATCGTACATTTTCCCAAAGAATGCAGTCAACTTTAACTTTTTGAAAGACTTGAATGGGTCACTGCATTGAAGGAAAACAAATTTTGGAATTCCTTATTGTATTGTCAGATGTTTGTACATGTAATGACAGTGTAATGAACTGCCAGAATAGTAAATACACAGCATCACTGCCAAATCACATGGGATTTAAACCTGCCATAATAATGTTTTCATAATTACAGAGGAATGTGTGGTGGCCTGTGGAAAGAAAGCTGAAACTGGTGACACTGAATGATCTGTCTATACTTAACTGCAATATTACCACCCAGATTTTTCTTTCCTTTCTTTTCCCTTTATCTGCTACTTGATGATTTGTTCATTTAGCTATACTTACAGCTGGTGCCATTGGGGCCCGCTGATGAGCACATAACTCCATATTAGATGTCTCTCAAGCAGACAGTTTAATAGACTGATGAACCTGACAAATCTGAATATAGTAGCCAAGACAAAAATTAGCTGGTTTCATAAGACATAAGCACTTGTCCATAACTATACAAGATGACAAATGTCAATGTGTTAGATTTTAATGGATCAAAGGATTCAACTCTGTTACTTTTTATGGCTTTGGTTTTTGTGGCTTTCAGGAAAAACGTACCGTGGTCATAACCTCTATATATCTATCACCTAATTAAAATAGAACCAGAAGCAATGAACTTATTCTCTACAAATTGGATTAGAAACTTTGTCCTTTAATCTCAATGCTCCAAATAACAAATGTGCCGGATGAAAGAGACCAAAGCAATAGTTACATTTATGTATCCTCGAAAATATTTCTACATAGCTTAATTATTTGCTGAATTATACTTTCAGGATTCTTCATATTATTTTAGTATGATTGGCTTGCTTTTTTACTAGTTACTGTTTAATCCCCTGAAAGATGTTTGCTTCAGTTCTACACCAAATTTCTCCCTCTGAAAAGCAAAGGCAAAGATATTGTAAACACATTTCATTTTTTCTCAGATGCATGGTTTTCCCTTTGTCCTGAAATGTATCATAAGCACTGAAAGATTTTTTTTTTGCTCTTGTAGGTCACACATTATATTCCTGACATGTAAGCATCAAAAACTCTTTGAGCTTTTAAGATCTCATTATAGGAAGAACTCATTAGCAAAAACCCTCTCACAGAAACAAAACTAAAACTCAGATGAACACTATCCTCTGCATTAATCAATCTTCTCACTTTGTATGCTGTGAATGTTTCAGGAACTGCATGTGCCTTTTGAGGATCCATAGTTGCACAACTGTTACCCTTCCAATAAACAAACTGGAATATTTGGTGTTCAGACTTTATTCATGGATGAAACAAAATGTGTTAGTAAGAAACTTTTATTGGGTTCCTGTTCATGCTGTTCCTTTAGTCTTCTTGATAAGTAGCTTTGTCTTTCATTGACATATTTGAAATCCTGATAAAGGAATAAGCACAGAAAAAGTTGAATACAAAATGCACTGTGATATCTTCTACATCTTTAAGCAGATGTCTGGGCTAACAGTAAGAAGAATACACCCCTCCTTCCCTAATGCTTTCAGGCAAGACAGTCCTCTGAACCTGTTCCTATGTGTTGGAACAGAGTAAAAATGTGAATAACTATTTTATACAATCATTTGGGTGAGTCATAGAGGATTTTTGGTTGTTCTTTTCTTACTGTCTTCCTCCATATCCTCTGGACATATGGAAGAGATTATACTAACAAGTTATTTAAAAAATCAAATTTGCATGATAGCAACTTGTTTTATGGTTGGTTAACTTATATTTTATGGCAGTATCTGAATGCCCTGTAAATTGGGATATCAGTATTTTGCTTTTCTGAGGGGTGTGTGGCATGCTTTCCAGAAGAGTTAGGCTAAATACTCACTTAAATGAAACTGAACTTATTGCAGCTGCTTTTATTATACAGGGTTGGGATCCATGGAATAATAAAAAAAAGAGGACTAAATATTTGGAATATATTGCAAATCATACTGAATAACATCTTTCTGTATTCATTACTCAGAGCACTTGCGGTTCAGAGGCGCAGATGTTGCTTATGTATGTGGGTGACTCGATCTGACAACCTGAGGGCTCTGTGGACAGAGTTGTGCTCTGCACCTGAGTGATTAAGCAGGAGAAAAGAACTGGCAAGGCTGCCTCAGGGTCTGCACACAGCATCTCCTGTCTCCCAGTCCATTACGAGAAACAGCTAGTCTGGCAAATGGGAGGGAAAAGCTCAGAAAATCACAAAGGTTATTTGTAAAGTTTGGGATTTTTTCTTCAAAATAGAAGTGGATCTCAATATTTTAGGGACTTAATGTGCCGAAGCCATAACAAGACCCTCCTTGGCTGGCAACTAAGTTAGGAAAAGAATCAAGATGAAAAGTGAAAAGAAAACCCAACTTTTACAAGAGTAATTAGCCACTGGAACAGACTATCAAGGGAAGGAGGGAATTCATCATTGCTTGGAGCCTCCATGAAAAAAAGACTGCTTTAAAAATTGTGCTTGCCGATGCCTGTAATTTTTACGATGTGTCTTGTGATGCTTGGTGGATTCTGTGTTGAGCCAGCTCCTGTGTTTATTTGAAATGCTCAGATTTCATCGTGCAAAGCAAAGTTTCTAGCCTTCTGGTCATGCCGAAGAGTTTATATGGCCCAAGTAAAGCCTAATGCCTCCATACTGAAAGGCAAATAAGGATACCCAAATGTTTTGAAAAATGTCAGGGCTTTTAAGTCAATCTCATAATTTCTGTGCTTAATTTATGATTCTAGAATCTTTGGAGTTGTCAGTACTGTAAAAAAAGTTTTTTCTGCAGTTCTCTACCACCTGAAGGGAACATGAGTGAGCTAAGAAACGTGTAGTAGAACTGCAGCAACTGCAGTTTCTTCACAAAATCTTTCTCCCTGAAAACTCCTGACTACAATATCTTAATTTTTTTCTGGTCTTAAAATTATTCAGTTTAAGAGCCATGTGTTACAGTGGAAAATTCAGTGTCTTCTTTTGCTGGAAACTAATGGAAGTCTGTAATTTACACACTCAAAAAATACAACATATTGCCAGTGTCACTATATGCTTAAAAAATATATTTTTCCTTATTTCTGCCTCACCATCAGACATTGTCTAGTGTCTATTACCCACCCTGCATCTAAAACCTCAGTTGTCTTGATGTTAGGGTATTTAGGACTGATGTTTTGTCACGTTTTGCCTTTGAGCTTTAACATTCAAGCATGTTTCTTGGTATCTTACGTAGCCTCCAGTGTCCTACCAGCCATCACCTGAAGACATCTGGGAACCTCCTGACACCTCTGTCACCTAGTCTCTATTCTGCTTTTGAAGCTCAAGTGGGAACCTACTTCATCACCATTTGGATAAAATTTGCTATGGACCTGTGAATCTTGTTGAGAAGTGCATTGTTTTTATTCAGGTTTTCTTTTTTTTAAAATCATCCTAAATTCAAAACAGGTTAAACAAATAGGCAATCATTTATTTATAACATCAGAAACAGACAGCACAGTCACAGATGTTCATAGAAGATATAGGTGAAGAAATAAAAGAAAAGCTGTTTGGCTTACTTCACTAGGATTAGATCAGAAAGGTCTCCCTTTCCTTCTCTAAATGGGATTGTTTCTTCTCTTGTCAATACTGTATTCGAGTTTCAGGCTTTATGCTTGCCACCTCTTTCCTGTGGTGGAGTATTCTAGATTTTTTATTCATTTTCTTCAAACAAATCTTCCAGGGGTCCAGACCATGCTTTTTTTTTCCCTCTGCAGTGACTTCCATTTTATTCTTCTAGGAGAGACAGTCTGGCTTCCTACCAAATTTAAGGGGGGAAAAAAAGAGAAAGATTATTTCCTTTCCATATTTATGTAAATATGTTTTTATCTACTGGAACTCATCCTCAGCTCTTAATTGATAAGTAAAACAATTTGCTTCGATGAGGTGCACAACTTCTCCTTCCTTTTGGTGACTGTTTCTAACTCTTCAGAAAGGAATGTATCTTTCTTAGACCTTACTCTATTATCAATTTTTACATTAAAAACATACTTGAAAAGCCAACAGTCTTAACTGTATACAGCTTATTACTAGCTTTTGACAGAGACCAGACATGATGCCACAGAAATCCTCTGGAGTGACAGTGGATTTGGGGGTGACTAATCCCCTATTTCTTCCTTTTAGGCATGTAATAGTATTGAATACAAGACATATTTCCCCTGGAAGTAGATATGTGTATGAGATTGTATTTCACAGTTAGGTAACTGGAAATGAAAGTACTCTGATCCGCAGTCCATTTCATTTTGCCAGAACATACAGATGTGTAACTCAGATCTGTAAGGAGGTGTTGGGAGGAACTGGCTGAAAATATTCCATACTGTAGTTTTCTTTTAGCTGTTGCTTTTAGTTTATTTTAAAAGCAAATTTATTTTTTCAAATTATGCATTTATGAATGCTTTGTGGCCTCTACCAGCGGCAGAAGCTCTAAAATAAAGTTTTATAATTTGCTAGAACCATTCTAAGGTACCCTGATGGGGAAGTCACATTTTATGCTTAGAAGAGTTAAAAATGTCTGCAAAAAAGCTCCATACTCCAGTGTCAAGTAGGTCAAGAATCTCAGGTTATAAAAAGATTTGGAATATCTGAAGCAAAGACCCTCGACTAGATCTCCTCTAAAGCCCTGTTTTGCTCTTTTTCTCTTGCTTAGTCTCTCAAGACTGTAAAGTACTTAGGAGGGTATTAGTAAGCTAATGTGGAGAAAATTCTTTTGCATAACACTTGGAGTTTTAGAAGTCAGTTTCAGAGGAAGAAATACCTCTAAAAAGAAATACGTAATCCCATAAATCTTTTCCTGTATTGACACTGAAGACAGCACTTCAGACATGAGGACTGTTCTGAGTGACAGCCAGGAGGGCTTATATCTTGCAAGATACAGGTATCTCCTGCTTTGCTCCCTACATTTGTGGACCCTAAGTTCATTGCCAAAGGTGTTAAACAGACCAGATGACTTAGACCAAAACTTCAGTGTCTTTGTTCCTCATTAGTCTTTCTGCTGCAATTTAAATTGAAAGAACTGTAAACCCCACATATCTTCCCTACTCTCCTATACAGTTGTAATCACCATAGCATCATGCATCTCAGATACACTAGTTTATATTTGAAGTAGCTTTATGAGGTAAGGAAATATTGTTTTTGTTTTACAGGTGAAGAACCAGGCTACAAGGACATTCACATGCAAAGGTTGGGACTCAGCTGCAACAGCAAACCAGAAATTATGCCCAATGACACAAATGTATCTACATGAACCCACATAATCTGAAAGCTTGAACATCCTGTTTGGAAGCATGGGAAGAAATAATTTCAGCAGTCTTATTCTACTTATTGTGCTGGAAATATGGAAAAGTACAGAAATCTAGAAAATGTGCCGTTTGTTGTCTCTGGATGACAAATCCCTGTTTCACTCCCAGTAATTGATAGGGAGCTCCCTGGTCACCAAATGCAGCCCTCCTGTATTTCGGGCAGGTCCTTCGTATCATCCCTTTTATAATTGGTTCGGTGCCGGTTCAGTACGTGAAAATTATTGGCACTAGTTGGGTTAAATACCAGGAACTTGTTTTTGCCTTGAGGAGGGGACAATTGAAGCCAACGGGCTACCAAGGAGCCACAAATGAATAAGCCAATTTTGAGGTAGGCAAGGCAGGAGGAGTACAGGCCCTAATTATATTCACTACATACAAATTTAAATTCTGGCTCTACTGAAATAGATACAGATTTTGTCATTGACTGTGCTGAAGCCAAGCAATTACTCATTACTTCTAAGTGAACTCTTGGCCTTTATAAAAGTTCTTTCAATGTAAGTTGTTTTTAATGGACTCTGTTCAGGTATTTATTCAATTATTTCCTTGTCTTATCACTGAGGCAACCATTCTGCATATTTTCTGTGTGTTTTGCCTTAGAAAAAGGCTTCTTGAAATTCATACTACATTGTACTTTCATTCTGGTCAGACAAAGCTTTATTACAAAGGCAGTTTTCATTCTCAAACTGGAGCTTAAAGAAGCCAAAGGAATATATCACACATTTTAGACCAGATTCTATTTAACTGTTTTCTTCAGATATTGACCATTTCCACTGCAAGTGATGTTGATTTTTTTCCTCCCAAGTAGTATAAAACTCTGTTTCCCATTGAACTGAGACAAGCAACATTTTTGATGTCACTAAATACTTCAGAAGTCTCTGTGTGTGCAGGCGCAGGTGTGTGTGTGTGCATGTGTGTGTTGCTCACATCTAACAAGTGCTGTAGGGTGAGCACTGGCAAACTACGGACTCTTAATTGGAACTTTCCTAAACTTTCTGAACCTCTTGTGTCTGCAAAATTTCATGGAAAATCTCATATGAGGAAGCTGACTTGTGATATTTTGACACTTTCATCTCCAGAGCTCAAAGAGCTGAAACATACCAAAAAAATTCAAAGCAAAGTTAGCCAAAGGCTTTGAACCTTAGGGATGTTGTATAAGTTTAGTTTGGATTTGGAGCAAATACTCTTAGTGGATCTTATTTTATTTCAACTTGTTTATCTACACTAGTTGTTAGTGGCTTATCCTGAAGGTTGTTTAGTAATTAGAGCCTGGGAATTGAAATTCTGGACCTGGGCACAGAGTGAACCAGCAGCTATGACTGTGGCAGTACTGGAGGTCAGGATTTAATACAGATATATGTCCCTTGAATGTGTCAAACTCCAAAAGCCCTACAAGTTGATGGTCTGATTACTGATCACACTAACCCGCAATAGGTACCATGTTCTGAAATAATTTGCCGTCTCGTAGCAGCATTATCACCCCGTTCAGAGGTGAGTTTAAAAAAGATGATTTCTTGGAAGGCTAAATCCCTATTTTATGACAGTTTAAAAAGGATAATTAAATTTAAATTATTCTTTTTATTCTTATAAAATCGGAAATAACTAACCTGGGTGAAAGCGCATGGATCATTTTGACTTTAGCTATTATAGAAAATCTATAACTATGGACATTGATATATCTTTTGTTATACAATACAATTACTGTGCAGTAGTTTTATTAAAGGTAAACTGTATTTTACTTAGTTTTTTTTAAAAAAAGAAGACTACAAAAGAGCTTTCATTTAAGTTCTAATTGATTTGTTGGAGGTCAGTCTCCTTCTTAAGCCCCTTTTGATTGATTTGCCGAAAAAGGATTTTTCAAATAAGAGGTAAAGCAGCACTGAAAAAATTGCCGGCCTGGCCTACATTAATAAAATACAGTATTCTGGTCGGCATAACTTTGGGCAAGGTCAGCGTCCTGTCGGGTCAGATGCCTTTGTTCTTACAGACTAGTGTTTTACCACACGTAGTTCTAGTAGACATGCATACATCGACAAGTCCTGGAGAACTTCTTAGGCCTCCAGTTAAACATTTTTACCAGAAGTCCCACCTCCTGCAAAGTTAACAGGATGTTTTACATCGACTTCCAGAACCTACCTCTTGCTCTGCTTCTGAATTACAGGACTTCTTTTTAAAAGGAGTTTTCATACCAAGTAGGGAATAATTTTCCTATAAAACCACACAAATGAAAATATAATTGATCTGAATTACCTGAAGACACTTTGGCTGTGTGAGTTTAGTTTAATATAATTTAATCAAAATAAAATAAAATGTTAACATTAAATCCATGAATCAAAATATGTAAAGATGGATTTTCCTGGCCATGCATTTTCAAATTTCCTGTTGTATTTAATTGCTATTAATAGAAATATATATGCAGTTTGGTGCAGGCCAGGGGCCTTGTTGCACTACAGTAGGACTGGCCCAGAAAGTTAATGGTTCCTCCAACCCTTCAGTTCATCTCCACACATCTGCATAGGCAAGATGCACACTTAAAGTTGCTTTTTGTGTAACTGCTCACTTACTTTTCCTTGTGCATGGGAAGATTTTGTACATGCAGGATTCATAAATGGGTATGGTAGATACATCATGGGTAGAAAGTTTTGAAAGTATAATTCCAAATTCTCTCTCATTTGATTTCTAATTGCTGGAGTCAGATCATTTTGTAAGTGGGTTCTTGACTTTCCAGAAGTTATTTATGAACTGCATTTTATTCATGAGTCTCTGGTCGTTTGAGACTATTACCATCTGTAGGTGAGTACATATACCTATAAAGAGCATGAGAAAGGAAAAGTTAAGAAGTGACCCTTACACGGCACAATAAAAGGTAATGAGGTGTGCTCACCTGAGATAAAAGCGCTGAGAGGTATATAAACAGAAAACAGTTTAAACAACCTGACCCATTAGTAAGAAGCAGTAAAATGTGCAGAGGAAGAAGGTCTGGAGAAATCTGAATTTGTCAGCAATTGGAATCCACTCTGTTCATCCTTAGTTATCACAAAACATGATATGAGGGGTCATGATCTAATTTTAACAGACATTTAACATGTTGTGGGTGGGTTTTTTTTCATCTGTAGTAGCTACCAATGAGATAAGTAAGGCAGCAGCAGCTGCAGCCAGACCTAGCTGCAAATCATTTACAATTTCAATTAAGAGAGTAGCCTTAAACAGATGATTGATAGACCACAACAGCCTTTTACTGCTTGGGTATCGTGGCTGAGACATCGTGGCTGAGACAGTTTGGTGTTTCCTGGATTTCTTTTCTTGCTTAATGAAAGAAAGCTCCCCCCCCCTTTATTTATTTTTAAAATAATCTTTATTATATTTCTTGTAGTGTTTGTTCAGCTTGTGTTTCTCAGTATCAGACATTTGCAGATGCATCTCTCTATACCCGATGAGTTCAGTTCTGCCAAAAATACTCCCAGTAACTCCAACATTCCTTATTCCATTGTTGTTAGTCTCACATTTAAAAATTAATATTTTTCCTGCTTTTCATATTCAGCCCTCTTTTATGTTTCTTCTCTACACATGACTTAACAATTTCTAAAGAAATCATTCCAGTAAAGGACATGCTCTTTTTGGCTTCCTTTACCTTCAGTCCTTCAAAAAAGCATTATTTCTGCAAAGATATTCTGGAAACAGAGTGAGTAGAAATTAAAATAATAGCTCCTGATTAACTTAAACTTTTCATACTTAGATTCACCCGTACTTCAGTTTTCATCAAAATCGTTCCTGGCATTGTTTTCTTTTCTCCATGCCCCTGCCCCAAAAATGCCACCCTCATAGAATCATTTCCAATATTATTATTTCTTATTAGAAAACGTTGAAATACAGTCTTGAAATCTTTTGGTCAGATAATTTTTAAGCAATTATTTTTCCTTCCTGTTCATGTCCGCCTTCATTTAGAAAGCAATGGTAGCAATTAGGAATAAAACTATTAAAAAAAAGAATATTAAAGTGTTTGTGTCTTGCCCAGACTTGACCTCCTCCATAATTTTGTCAATTTATGTGAGAATTATCTTACTGACTTTAAGTTATTCCACCTACTTCAGGCACCCATCCCTGAATAAACTTCCCTTTGGCTGCTAAGGGATCTTTTAACCTCTACATGACTAACATTAGCTGAGATTCTGTTCTTGTTTCATCTCTTTGTGTCTCCTAAGGAAGTTGGGTGGCATGATGCCACTGACACACATTTGGGAGAGGTTCATTTTTAGAAATTCACAGTTGAGGGATATATCTTCCCCTTCCTCTGGCTTTTGTGCCCCACCTGTGTGTGGATTGCCACCTTTATTTCTGAATGGCCATGCAAGACAAAGAATCACAGAGCTCTTCAGTTGCCACGTCCCTCGGCCCTAGACATGACCTGAATTCATTACTTCTTCATAAACAGCACAAAGCAAGGCAGAGAAATGAAGTTATGAGCAATTAACTTAAAACCAGCAGAATATCTTCACGTTCTCTGTAGATTTACCACTGGCTGTATCACGGAGCTGACTCAAATCTCTTTTTTTGTCATCTAGTGCTGTTGGGCCCGTTTCAGCATTACCACTGCCTCAGTTCAATTGTTAATATCTCTGAGGATTTGTATTTCAAATTTCCACAGCTATATTGGTTTCCAGTAAATCCAAGAAGCACTCCAGCCCTTCTTCTCTCCCTGGATATATCGTCCTAAGCTAACATTTTGTGAACTGTTAGAATCTACTTGAAACTATTCTTGTTTAAGGTCATTTTAACTCCTTCTCAGATTTAAGACTTCCTAGGCTTCTAATACTTCATAATGAGATTGGTGTCTGAGCAGGAACCTCTAAATGATTGAGAGGCTTTTCTGTAATCTCTTCTTCTAACTTTACATCTGGATTTCCCCACACATTGAAATTGTCTCTGCTTGGAAGTTTATCTGGTTGGAATCTGAGGATGAAGTAATTTTTTCTGAATACCTCACACCTGGAAATCCAGCTGCCTTTACTCTGGATAGCTGCTGGCTATCTGGAAATCTCAGATGCATCAGCTGAACTCTGCCACTCATATACAAAATGTCTGGTGGTCCTGAGAAGTCTTGGCCCTCCTGTGCATTGTGCCGTACAGTAAATCCCATGTCTCCAGAAGGCTGTGGCTACATGCACAGCATCTGCAAAATCCTGGTGAGGCTGCCCTCCCATAGGCTTGGGCAGGAGAAGAATCCTGGGGAAAAACTGCCCCAGGGAAAGGCTTCAGCTGGCACCTGAACAGGCTCCTGCCTCAGGCATGTGTGACTTGAAAGCTTGTTCTTTTCTTCCAAAAATATGGCCAGCTAGTCTAAACTGTTTCTCTTAGACCATCACAAGTGCAGTGACACTACCGTTAGTATCATATTATATTTTCAAAACCTTATTTTTTTTTTGTTTCTTTCACACCAACACGGTTTATCCTGTTCTTAGGTGTCTCCCTACAGCTTTGCTCAAGCTTTAGCTACTGTGCCTTTCTTTTCTTTCCTTTTGATGGGTTTTCCCTAAAGCTTTTTTTCCAGGCTTATATTTACTTTTAGCTTAATTTGCCCTGGGACGCATTTGATGTAATACAATATAATAAGATATAATAAAGCTGAATATTCTAACATCTACTTAACAATATTTTTTAAAAAATGTGGTATCTGCATACCTTTTGGAAAGTGCTGCTAGTATGTTGTGTTTTCCCACAGGGGTCTGACCTTCCTGTAGCTGTTGGAGCCGCTTTTGGGAAACAGTTGTCTCTCCTGGGCAGTGCATAGCCCAAGGGGTCTGGCATTTCTGAGAACTCTCAAAAGGCGAATTGCTATTAGTATAATTAACAAAGGACCAGGTTGGGGTTTCAGGATTCTCTTTCTTATGGAAGAACAGTAGATGCATTTCTGTGAGAATCCTAGGCAATGCTGTCTTCTTAAGACACTGCTTACAAGAAGGTGGAAGCCTGTATTGGGGTAGTGATCATATATTGCCCTATCATGTGCATCCTCTTATCTGATTCATGAGACTGGTCTGTAGGCAGACCTTGGATCTGACATGGTATGTTGGTCTTTAGGCCACTGGCAACCTTTAAATGTTCTTCTCACCCCTTTCCTGAATATGGATGTTACTGGCTACAGTCTCCGGAAAAGCTCATGTAAAGCCCGCGGTTAATCCTTGCACCTGAGTGATAAAGGAATGTCGTGCCAACCTTGCCCCAGTCTAGGAAAGCAGCTTAGCTCAAATCCAAATAATAATAATATTTTGCTTTGTTCCCCTGCAGTAGCTAATACTGTAATTCTATGCAAATGGCAATCAGGTCTTTGAGCAGCTCCACTAAAAGCTGACACTTTATAGCACACTATATATTTGCTGTCTTTTTTTCTTTTTTTTTGCTTTTCTCAGTATTTATTCTTTTGCTGTGTTCCTGCATGCAGGAGTAGGTTATTTTAAAAATAGCTTTTTAAAATTCTCCTCTAATACTTCTGGTTAGCATTCAGCACTTTTATGGAGAATGTGAATTACATACTATGTGAGCCAATAAAGATTTCCTTCAAAACCTTAAAAAGAGCATTTTTTAGAAGCACTGGGGGATAAGACAATAAAATCCAGAATAAAAACAAAATAGTGTTCCGCTGAGAATTGCTTATCACCAGCCAGAAGATTTTGCTGACTAACCCATGGGGGTAATGGCTGACAAACTTTTCTTGAAATCTGTCAGTCCTGCCATTTTCTGCATGGCTGCAGAGTAAATCATAGACAATAAGCAGGAGCACCTTGTTCAGCAAATCACTACAGCACTTCTCGAGCACTGTAGTAAATGGACAAGAAACAAGTTTGTGGCGTGTCACTTTACATCCAGTGTTTGGACAACAGTCAATGAGATTTTACAGCACGCAGTTACACTGAAGCTTTACTGCTCTGTTGGTAGTGGGGTACCAAACAAAGAAGGAGGTTATTTTAACTGCTAGGCAATAAAAGCAAAATACTATTATTACAGATTTTTCTCCCCGTTTCTTTTAGAGCTCGGTTGCATTATGGTTTGATGTCGGTTTTGAGATAACGTGTGTTAACGCTGTCAGAAAAGGAACACGGCACCAGCGAGGCAGACCTGTTGTTCATTATCAATGCCGTGATGGTCCGTGTCTGGTCTCGGCTGCTTCTGAATCTGTCACATTGCTTGACATTTTATTTATTCTATAATTTTTATATATATTAATTTCCAGAAATAGTTTAAAAAGCATAATCCTTGTGTGGTCTGTGCAAACTGGAAAGTCATTTTGGCTCATAGAGTATATTTTGGTATTTTCAGTAATGAAATCTGATGACATAGTTCAGAGGTTTCAGTTCGTGAGAGAGATGTAAAATGGTTGCAGTGTTTCTTAAAAGGCCAGACCCCAGGTTTGCCGGATAGGGCACGGCCTCATCCCGGCAGGTTTGTCACTGCGCAAGCGACAACATTTATGAAACAGCAGTAGGGAAAATAATGACTCACGTTTGGAGCTGGAATGTGAGCTTCTTCCCTAGAAATAAGGGGAAAGACACGATCATTGATTAAGCAGAGAGGCAGAAAGAGAGCAGGGGAGCAGAGATAAGATTCCATCAGAGGCTCGTGTAGGGAAGGAGGGATGCCCGTGGATGTCCCGGAGCTGGGCTGGAACAAGCCAATAAATGCTCTGCAGGGTAACCCACGTAACTGGGGAATCTCACAGAAGTCTGTCCAGGTTTTCTGGCAGATTATGTCCCTCTCTTTTTGACTATGGCCTCATTTTGTGTGTATATTGATCCTTGAGGATGCTTTTCACATGTGAATATAATTGTTATGCCATTCCTTATCCCTGCATGGGTCCTTGCAGGCTGTTGGGTATTTAAGCAAGCTTTAGAAAATCGGGGAAATTCTACCTAAACTTTTCTAGGGAAGGCATATTAAAAGAGAACATAAGCCAGGATATATTTACCATTTTCATGGCTTTTCAAGGGTGGGAGATTCCAAAAAGCATTGGACAGCCTTTGTGGGCGATGACTGAAGGTAACTCTAACTGCAGTGTCTCTTCTTTCTTCGGTTTTTGGGCTTGTCCCTGCTGTTCGAGGTAAGGGGCTCTGCACGTCCCTCCTCCTCACTGCGGTTGCCTGACCGTGGAGCGGAACACGTACCAGTCCATCCAAACGGTGAGACCTGTCCCATCTCCCCGTGCCGGGGCTGCCAGTGGGAGAAAGCCCAGACTCACCAGCACAGGGGACGCGCTGATGGGCTCTGCCAAATTCCCTGATCTAAGAAGCTTAGGAGGTCAGGACTCACCTTGGATGGTCTTAATTGGGTTGCTAAAGGACTGGTAGTCTCAAGAGCTGCTATTTTTCTTCCCCGAATGGAAAGAGCCTGTAGAATTTAATACGAGCTAAATTGCAGGGTTCTATAAAAATGAAACACGATCCCGTACATATTATCCTGTGAAGGTGTACATAAAAAGCTACTTGTATGCTGAAATGTTTATAAGAAAGAAGTCTTGCACACAGCAGACTTTAATTTCTCTCCTTGAAATGACAGAAGCTTGGTACTGGTGTAGTAATTCCTGGTTAGAACAAAATTATTGTAAAAATTACTGAAAAGCTTTGCCTTTTCATGAATGTATTCACATCTTATTGTAAAGGATTGTTAAATGTAATGCATTGCTTTAAAAGAATCCCGATAATAAAAATAATAAGAAAAAAATCTGTTATCAGAGATATTACAGTTGATATATTATTAAAATAACAAGATTAATAATAATAATAATAATAATAATACTATTTTTTAATACTAGCTGGTTTAGTGACCTGATTTGGTATCTCTGTAGTACACTGGAGTCACCTGGTTGTAACAGAAGTCAATGGCACACTTACATGGTTTGAAATCAGGACTAGATATTGTGCTAGTAAAAAAGGCAATAAGGTGCCACTAAACCAGCTATTAAAAATACAAATTTGAGCTTGTTTAGAAATGACTGTAGTAGTGTTTATAAACAATGCATTTTTATATGTATTTTATTCTGTCATAATATGCATATGCAGCAAGCTGCCAGCAAGCTTTCTCTGTTTTTAACTCAAGGGTGCTTGGAAGAAACAGTTCAGGTGCTGCTCAGTTTACAAGGTGCTAAAAGCAGTTTACTCTGCTGCGGAGGGGAAAGTTTTTTACCTGTGAACGGTGCGAGGCTCACCCAGCTGATCAGCACCCATAGTCCTTAGATAAAATCGGTGAGGAACACCACTTCCAAACGGGACCCTGGCTCCACTGCGTGTTCTGCCTTTTGCCGCTAAGGAGTTCCCCTCTGGCTGACATAAACTAAGGTGGTTTTCTCCTTTTTTCCCATGGGTCTGTTAACTTCTTTTCTAACCTGAGGAGTAAGAGCTCATTTTTGTGGTTTGCAGAGTCCTTTTTCTTCCTTACAGAGACACTTCTCTTTCTTTCACTCAGACATTTTCCCAAGAAGTCAATGTCAACTTTGTACCCTCCTTGATGCACTCCTGTAGTGGATTTTTATACCTAGAATTTTTAAAGAAGATAAAAAGGTTAAATTCAAGGATGCAAGTGCTTGTGTCAATGCATGTTTGTCTGCAGAAAGAGAGTGCTGCACTCTGCTTTTTGTACCAGTTCTTAATTCTTCTGATTTCATTAACAATCAAGATGTGATGGTCTTCATTATATTAGTGTCAAACCAGAATTACTCCAAAAGGAGTTCCTTTAACAGAATTACTCTGGACTTACACCATATAATAGAGTTCGGGATTTCTATTCCATGTCTTCACAGGTGAAAACAGTAAGAAATCAATATGACTTTTTACAGGAAACACTCTTACAAAGAAAGACATTCTTACCTGCTGTTTATAGTTCTGTTTTCTTTAGACATTAAACTATGGCAGAAATAATAAAAAAGAATGAGAAATATTTATGTTTTAACTTTTGACTGAAAAAAATAGTTACCAGAAATCAGCATATTTTTCAGTTTGTGCTGTCAGCCCTTGATATAGCTATAGAGCGATGGGATCAAATAATAGTTTCTGCAATTACACTTCATAATTCTGGTATATTAGCCAAATCTCGTAACAGTTTGTAAGACTATAGAAAAATAATAGAAAATGTACTTTTAAAAATCCCATTCTCATCTTGCTCAAAGCAGAAGAGGTTATTTGAAAACAGGGGAGTTACTTAGGTTAACTTTAAGGCTTATTGTAATCAAGAACTTTACACAAAAGCATTTGCCAAGGCACCATCGCAAAGAGACAGAAGTAGAAACAGAGCTCTGTAGTACCTTTTTTACCTCCTAAAAAAAGAGGACGAGCTGTACCAGTGCTTTGAATGCAGACTTCTGCCTGACAGGCTGCAGCTAATCCAGAGTTCAGGTTTGGGCCACACATGTAGGGCTGAAGCGCATCCCCCAGTTGTCCCCATTTAACGTGCTTTGGTTTGGTTTGCGGGGAGGTTTGGGTGAGTGTTAGTAACGTCCTTTCTGGAGAGGCTATACTGGAAGTTACCACCCTGTTGTGTACCAAATGCACTCCAAACCTCAACGAGGGCACAAGCATCTGACCCAATGGCTGGTCTCGTGGGCAGCTTCATGCCATGTGTGCGCTGGGCTGCTCAGCCTGAGGAACTGGGTTACATCTGTTGTAAAGTAACGCTCCTGAGCTGGTGACCAGTGAAGATGTGGGTCCTCAGCACCTCTTACTTCCATATACTGCTTCTCCTCTATTGTCCTGTATTACTTGCTAATATAGATATAGCTTTAAATTTACACTAGCATGTTGCTGGTACATTCTGAAAGCATCTAAATGAAGCCCGAAGTGGAAACTTCAGCCTTGTTGACTTTCAGTGGGATGCAGACGCTCTTCACACATTTCTTTATCTTCCTTCCCAAACAATTAAAAAATTTACACGCCTTTTTTAAGCCTCTGAATAGGGAAACTGCAGCACAGGTAGGGAATATATAGTGACACCTCTATTGGCATTAACATGCAGCCACCATAAGATGAGTCTCAGTAGCCGCTTAGTGGTGCAAAGCAACTTGCTCAGCAACATGCACCATGAAGTGAAAGGACAATCTAAAAAACCATTTCACTTCAATGAGAATTTAGCCAGGACATAAGAATTAATGCTGAAGTTAACAATCCTGATCTTAGGAGGAGTGTCACAGAAATTTTAATAAGCATCAAGAGCATTCTGGGTTTCTATCTCACCTGGGAGAGATACCAGTGCTTCAGCAATAACCCACTGATCTTGAGGGGATCCAGCTGAGGGACCCCATTGATCTTGCCTAAATCTAGCTCACTTTATCTGTAAAAGCTCAGAGAACACCAGGCCAGGCAGCTCAGGGAAAGAGATGGGTGTATTTACATGTACATTGTGTGTGTTCTTCCAAACAAGATGCAAAGTTACAGGATGTGTTACACATTTCAGATATATTCAGGGAAGAACAAAAACCAGATGGGTAGCAACCTGAATTTGTGGGAGAAAAAAGGCAAAAATCCCTTTGACTTAAATGAAACCAGGATTTAAATAAACTTCTTAGTGGTTTCCACTATTATTTAGGAAACACTCGTTTGACCAATCTTAAATACACTGGTTTTTAAAACAAAGCTCCCTTTGACTTTTTTTGGCATCATGATTTGGCCATATAGTTTTGCTAATTTGAGTGATTCCCATTTTAACCCACTGAGTTATTCCTTTGAACCTCACCTGTCTGTCTCTATTAGACATAATTGGCAAGTGTACAATAAACAGGATGCATAAAAACTGATACTTGAATTCAGCAGTCCATAATTAGATTAAACTACATCCTCCTCTGAAAAAAACCTGATTATGTAGCAGCCTGTGATTTTCCTGAAATTTCTGTGTGGGCTGTACTACTTACCCTCAGTACATAAGATGCAGTAGCATTTGAGCATATAAAGCCAACCACCTGTAGCTGACTGGGAGGTGTTTTCCCTTTTCCTCTTTCTTTCCCTACTTCCCCTTCTCCTTCTCTTTTTTCCTTTTATTTCCCCTTTTTACTTTCTTTAGTTTTCTCTCTCTCTTCTCTTTCTCTTTCATCTTAAAGCCATATTATTATAATGGTAGATTGACAAGAAGCAGACATAATTTCTTACTATGGTTATCATTGAAAGTAAAACTTTTTAACTGTGCATTGTCATGCTATTCTAATATGATAAAGTATACCTCTTACATAAGCAGAATTTTAAAAAGATAGGCTGTGTACATTTTTTAATCTAATATTTATTATTGAAACTCTAAAGAAACACCATTGAAGCCACAGTGTTAAGTAGTGGATTTTTATACCTAGAATAAAAAATTAGTCTATTTCTCATTTTGATCTTGCTGCTTGTCCACAGACTGTACCATTTAGAAGCAGAGGCTAAAATGAAGAGAGAGGGTTAAATAAGTGGAGAAAAAGGGGAGGCGAAAGAGATTGAGCTTTTATGTTCATAACACCATCAGTCTGTGGATCTGCAGTATTTTCATTGTTCCTGCTAAATTTTTAGTCATATCTGGAAAATGCATAACACTTAATCCCCTCGTTTTGGTCCTTACATCAACACTCTCTTTAAATTTTGCTGATCCTTCCTAAATAACGTTTCTCAGCTTTGGGTTTTCTTATTCATTTCCAGAGCTAAACTACGTCACGGGGCTCTGATCATTGCCCCTCTTGATTGCTGCAGCCTCCTCTTCCCTTGACAAAAGCAGTCTTGCCCCAGCACTAGAGCCAAGATCTCTCTCTGGGTCTGCCCCATGGACCATGCAGACCCTCTCTTTGATTCCCTCCACGTGCTTTCTCTTCTGTATATCAAATGTAAGCTGCTTGTCTTCACTTCCAAGGATTTTTATGGCCTATTCCCACTGTCATCTCTCATTGTGACAGACTGAACTACCACATAGGTGGAAAAACTGCCAAGCAGCTGGCTCCAATTAACCACCTATCTTTTTAAGAGCTGGTGGGAGCAAGGGGATAACTAAGTGCTGTGTAATCAGACCAAGCTCGTTCTGAGAAGGCCTCCTACAGCGAAGAAGGGTAGATGTTGAAGGCGTATCAAAGGGAAAACAGCTCAGGGAAAAGAGGAAGGATGAAAGGCAAAGTCTCAGTGAAGAAAAAAAGAAAAAGAAGGAACTGGAACTGAAAGTCATTGGGGACCCAACAATCCCACAACTGAGTGCAATGCAATGCAGCAACGAGACGCAGATGGAATTGCCCGAGAACCGTTCGCCACAGCTCTCCTCCCATTGCACGGCTGAGCTTGTGTTCTAATGGACTTGATCCATCATAAGTGCCGGGTGTGACGCTTCTGGGAGAGCACCGCACGTGCCTGATTGGCAGTCTGTCTGAAAACCTACTGCATGTGTGCAGCTCAATTACAATTACACGCTTTACGTAGTGAATGGATACCTCTATGGGACACAAGGTATGGACAAATCCTTGCCCAGGGATGGCAAAGTCAGAGCAGCTGGTCTGAGTGCACAATGTTATCTTCCAGAGCAAGTCGTGCAGGATGAAGTGGGCTCCTGATTGACTGTGCTCAGGAGTACCTGCCTTTAAATACCTGAAAACTTCCTTTTCTCTTGATGTGACAACCTCTGTAAAGAAATTGCAAGTGTGCTTACAGGACAATCCTTGACTGGGCTGTTCATCCTTATGAAGGCCACGAAAGCTTAGTTCAGTCAAACTATGCTAGCAAGTGTCTCTTTTAGTAGAATATAATAGTCATTTGGGATTTATGGTTTAACATCTTGCCCTTTCGCTCTTTGCAAGGATTCTCAAGGATACCCGTAATCAAAGATCTCTCTCTGTAAGTCCTTGTAATAAATCTTTCATCCCACTTGGTAGATGTTTCATTCTTTTGCACCTTGTGTTCAGTATTTAATTATCTTTTGTTGTTAAAGGACATGAATAAAGACAAAAGCAGAAAGCAGAACCTACTGCATCCTTCCATTGTGAAAGTCTTTTCATACCATGTTGGCTAAAGTCATTCAACCTCTTCTACCATTTCTTGTATGTTTTTAGTACAGGGTGACATTAGGTATTTTGCTTTTGGACAAGGGGAAGGAAGAGTGTTTGCATAAAGGCTCCTTTTCTAGGCTGGACACAAAATTTTAGCAAATTAATCTGTGTTGCTGCAAGGGTGATTTTTTCCATTGAACTCGGCACTTGCACATTCATTGGCTAGCCACTCTGAAGCTTTCAGACACTGCCAGGCTGCTGGGTCCCTCAGCCCCTCTTCTCTACTCGCAAACATGAAATAAACTTTTATGATGTTCATTTTAGCAGTTGGAGGGACATCCTCTACCCTACAAAGAAGACAGATACTCCCTTTCTACAATGACTCACATGGAGAAGAAGAGGAGTAAGGGGAACAAATTACTCCTGGGGACATTCCAACTGGACACGAGAGGAAAATTTTTCACAGTGAGAACAATCAGCCATTGGAATAATGTCCCCAGGGAAGTGGTGGATTCCCCAACATTGTAGAATTTCAAGATTTGGCTGGACAGGGTGCTGGGCCATCTTGTCTAGTCCATGCTTTTGCCAAGGAAGATTGGACCAGAAGATCCTTGAGGTCCCTTCCGACCTGGTATTCTATGATTCTATGATGTTCTCTTTCATGTGTGGGGTGGAGTTTAGGACCACATAGCCCACCCTTCTTTCTTTCCTTCCTTAAGGCTCATGGAAATGCCTGAAAATCCAGATTTTACCCATATTCCTGATTGTGCGTTTTTAACCTTATACAGATGTCCTAAAGTCTCTGTTCAGTCGAGGATACTGTAGAGCACATGGGCTTTTGTGTGAAGGCCCAACTGCTCAGGCTCCTTCAATTGCCCTTCCTAGAGAAGGTTTCCAAAGTCCCTGCCCACTGTTACGCAAACATGCGTGGCTGCATCGAACTAACTTTGATATATATGATTTTGCAGGACTGAGTCAAGTAGGGAAGTTCAGATAAACAAAAGTTTTCCAAAACAATTTTCTTCAGCTAGTATTTAAAATGTTCTTTGAAATACACTCTTTTTCTCATTGAAAGATTTTAACCTTCAGTCTCATTTTAAAATGTCATGTGTATTTCATGTAGAAAACTAACAATAACCAGTACTATAAAAGTCAAGTGGCTTTATTTTAAAACATTGCTTTAATTTCTAGTACTCTCTTACTATGAAAAGAAATGCCATGTGTAAAAAATATAAGACAGTTCATCTATCACTATCCCTAATATGCTATCAGGGATGTCTCTTTAACCTTAATTGTTCTTCACTGAAGCATTCAATTTCCTGTTCTCTGTTCTTGCGGTGCTTCTGTCTTTGCTCGAAAACAGAGTTCTTTTTAACATTGAAATTGCCTGAAATGCAATTGTAAAACAGATGATTATAAAGCTTTTACATGTGGATGGAAAGTCAATATATTTTGCCTGAGACCAGTGTGCTGTTTTTAATTTTTCCAAACATAATTTTTTTAGCAGCTTTATCAAACATTGACAAACTGCTATATTTATTATTTATATAATGGCTTTAATGAACAAATCGTAGATCATACTTAATTATGATGTCAAAAAAATGACAAGAACTGAAAAACTCATATATGGTAAATTATTTGACCTTTTGTAGTTACTGAAGGAAGCACAACACAGGTGTCTTCCTGTGGTTAGCAATAATACTCCTGAGAAAGTATCTACATTGCAAGTTACAATGTGTTTCTACTCAAAACCAGTTTAAGTAAAGTGAAAACACAACTTCACAGCACAGTCCTTATTCAAAGTATAGTTTGGTGTTTATAATCACTGGCATACCCAGCGATGGGCCATGTTGTGTTTGATGCTGGTACAGACAATATAAGTGGCCTCTGCAGGGTTTAGCTAACAGGAGGGAGAAAAACTAAACGCACAACTTAACACATTGCCTGTCAAGTTAGGATACTGATGATTAAGTTTGTTAGGATCAAAGTGAAAGCCGTCAGAAAATAGAAAAGCAGGAATGTCACTAACTGCTTAAAAAAGAGCAACTATCAGTAATTAGCAAGGCTGTTTTCCTTTTGCTCTTTCTTAGCTCCATTTGCCTACTCTTTTCTGCAACCATCAAGAAGCTGTGAACTTCCCATTAGCCTCAAGTGATCTTTCTTTTGGATGAGGCTTACTTCATAATTCATGCACTATGTCTGAGTTATCAAAACACAACATTGCTTTTGTTAAGCAAGATGCCTATTTTTTACACTGGCTTTTAAAGCAAAAATAGTATTTTGGGTATCTGACTGTATTTTGACTTACATTTTTTTCTGAGATGCTACATGCCTCTGATCCCACTTTTTCTCTCTGGATGCATCAGGTTTCAGGCTTGAGCTGTTACTGTTTTGGAAAGGAGCTCTGCAAAGTGGACATTTGTAGTAGTTCCCTTTATATCAGCATTTGGGGAAGAACAGCTCTTCACCCACCTTATCCACTCTCTCCAGGAATTTGTAAATCTTTCCCTTGTCTCCCCTCAGGCATCTTCCCTCCAACTCCAGCCTGTTTAACCTTTCCACACAAAACAGCTGCTCCATCTCCTCAATCATTTTAGTCGTACTTCTCTGTGCCCTTTCTAACAACAGTCTGTCCCCTCAGAGATGTGGAGGCTGACACTGCCCACAGCGCAGTTAACAACTGATTTAATCCTCAGTTCTTAACTACCGATTTAATTTTCCATATAGAATCCAGGTAATCCAGCTACTTTAAAGTATGGATTGTCTTGAGTGTGTCGGGTGTAAGAGGTTATGTTAATGATTAGGTCACTTAAATCTGTGCTTTGAAAACAGTCATTTTTTTTAAAAGCTGCATTATTCTTTGACCAGCAAGGTGCCCCAGAAGACGAGTGCAGTGAAACTCATCATTGCTACGCCTAGCCCTTGCCTGGGAGCCTGAGTCCCAGGCTGCAGACCTGACGTAGATGCCTAAGGATCTCTGTAGTATCTAGCAAGATGTGGATGCCTCAAAATGGGATTTACAATAGGTGGCATACTGACACTTCACCAGGTACTAGTGAAGAAAGGTACAGTCTCATCTGGATTTAGGCCAATATCTTGAAGCCAGGACTGGCATTTTGGAATTTCCTCCCCATATTCCCGGATTGCTCCAGGCTCCTTTCTCCCTAAAAATGCTGCTGATAAATGAAACAATGATTTTAATCTCCTTTTTATCCTGTGAACCTGTAGCCCAAAGAGAAGAGTCAACACACAGGAGAGAGGTAGCCCTGGTGTTTCAGTCTCTGTGCTCTCTCTGGTCTTGCTGGTGGAATACAGGGTAAACCAGCGGAGACTTGCAAAAACCGCACACCGAGTGCTGAGCCCGTCCCTGCTGCCGCTGCTCACCAGGCTTCAGTACGAACACTACTGGACCCAAAGTAATGCAAAAGAAAGGAGTTTATTTCTCCTGTTTGCTTGGTCATAAAAGAAGTAGCATGCCAAACATCCCCCTGCTCCTTCTGGAGCTGCAGAGACTTTAATCATTCACAAACTCTACCAGAACACTTTTCCCTCCCCTCCTCTCTCTTAAATGCCTTGAAAGCCTTGTCAAGAGCAGTGTAGAAAATAATGGGGCACAGATTAGATTAAACGTTTCCATCTGGAGAGAATGTAGCTGTAAATTAGTGGACTCAAAGAAAGTAGTTAAATGCACATAAAAATAAAGTCTTCCCCAAACACAGCACTGCTAACGACATGACATTCAGTTATGCGCTCACAGACAGACTCTAACTGGTGTCAGTGGTGAAGGCAGGCATTTGGCTTTGCTGAAAAGTGTGAAGTACCTGCTTGTAGAAGATATCAGTTACCAAAGGGGAGCGGTTCTTTTCGATGTGTGTATAATTGCTGTTATCGATTTCAAAGCTTTGGGGTATTAAGTAGCTGACATTTTATATTGGACTTATGTGTGACATGAGTTACTGTGTGTTTACATAACCTGTATGGCTTAAAAAATGGTACTGTAGTGTTAGACTCTTAGCGCTGCCCTAAAAAAAATGGTTTAGCGTTTGGGTTTTAACAGTATCTTAATATAAAAAAGTAGAAGTTGTTAGTGCTGCATGTCCAACATTTACAAATAACAATATCAGGATTTCTATAATTAAATTATCTCTACTTTTGAAAGTCAAATTGTAAATATATACATATATACTTGAAAAGGAAAAAAATCTGGGAGAAAGAACAGTCAAAATTTAAAAAAAAAAAATTAAACCATCTTTGTCTGTTTAGCGGGCTGAACCGACTTGCTGAAGGATCAGATGGTTTTCCAACCCTGCAAACTGGAGGGTGTGAGAGCAGGAAGGCTTTCTTCTGGTACCTATGAGCTTTTAGGTCTGCTCAGTTATCTGCAGATACTTCACCCCACATTCCTGCGTGGAGTGAGAGAGGTGTCTTCACATGTGCTCTCTCTTCCTATCCATCCCAGCTTAGAAAGCAGAGCTTTGACCGATTGAGTCTATTGACACGAGCGGTTTTTTGTGTGTGAATAAGTGTTACGAGCTGAGGTCTTCTGTGCTAAAACCAAACAGTATGTAGTAGACCTATGGAGGATATTCAGAGAGGAATTTGCAATTATGTGACGAATGTTGCTAGTCATCTACTCATTTCTGGTCTTCTGGTCATGGGTGTCACTTCCGTAAGCAAGCATCTGACCGATGCTCTGTTTTGGGGGCACAGGGCAGATCTAGCTCACCTCTGCTGGGGGGAATTGGTCCAGTTCCCCCCACCCCTCCTGCCTGCCCATATCTACCTGCCTGTCAACTGAGCTGGTTTGGGTTCTTGTCAGGCCCTGTCAGAGCAGATCGAACTCACTAACTTGGCAGAAAGGGAATTCAACTGGGTAAAAAAAAAAAAAAGGAAAAGGTAGTTTTCTGTTGTCTTAGTGGTTGTTCACTCCCTGGTCCCTGCTTTTGCTGGGTCCTGCTATAAGTTTTTGTCAGCTCTGATGCTCACCTTACCCTCGTAGAGTGCTTCAGCTTACTTAGCTAGCAGAAAGCTCTTTAGTTTCTTTCTATATGTTGGAATACTTTGTGGCTGGTGAAGTGAATTGGGTGGGCTCAGTGAGGCTTTGGGTGAGTGTTGTCGTCAGTGAAGGAAGGAGGGAGGCCGTCGGCTGATGGTACTTCATCACGTAACCCAAAATCCAGTGACTATGAGGCTAGCAGCATGAGGTGGGAAACAGAAGGACAACCAGCAAATGTGATCAATTTTATGATATGGGGGGTGATTGTTATGGGTGTGTGTGATTTTGGGGGCTACCTTTCACTTTACGTTATTTCTTAGTGATTACTGATAGTTCTGTGGTTTGCATTTCCAGTCTCATGCAGTAGGGAAGGTGTTATGTCTCATTGTCTTTTGAACACCTAAGGGCACATTAAGTTGCAGCTACTTGATAATAATAATAATACTAATAATAATAATAATAATAATAACAACAATAATAAAGTTCTGCAGAGATTTTGTGCCTCATTCATTGCTTGATCATGATTTGACAACTTGTGAAGTGGGAGTCAAGTATTGGCGGGGCTTAGAAATCCTAGCACAGCAGCACAGGACCCCAGAAAATTCAGAAATAGCCTGTAACAACCTAAGAATGAAAGTATGTGAAATCAACTGGCGTATTCAGATGCATTTCTACAACATTTATCTCTAAGGTGGGACTCAATTTTCTATGCTGAATTTGGAGGAGGGTGTGTGTGCTATAGAGGTTCGGGGCTATTCCATCTTAGTTTGGCAGCAGGCGGTGGGTTGAGATCCTGCTCACTCTGAACTCGGCTTGCATAGGAAGCCAGTCTGTTCCAAGTGAGATGGAGGAGATTTCCCTCTAGAGCTCCTTCAAAAAGTTTACCCCACTCTTCTGATGGTACTAGAAACTGATGCATTTAGAAAAACTTGTTTACAAGTTAAGAAAAACTGGTTACAAGTGGAAAGCAAATGTTAGGACTGGAACCTACTGTATTTAAATCTGTATAGATTTCTTGTGAGAAATGAGTTCTTCTATGGCACTCTTCTTGATTTGTTTCCAGATTTTTTGCACACTTAAGAAAGGATCTAATAAATAATTATTGTGAAGTTTCAGAGACATAGCAGGTTTTTTTGGAAGCTCACATAGGAATCACATCTACACTGAAATAAAGACTTCACACCTTCTTTTCCCCTCACCCTTTATAAAGTAGAATTACTTTAAATAATACAGGAAATTAGGAAAAACTCTTAAATGACTGGAAAAATCATAGGAGGACTCTGTAGGTTAGAACATTCTGCCATTAACAACCAAACCTGGAACAGGGCTAAACTCTGGTGATTGATAGCAATTCTGCTGGTGTAATTTCCACTAATAGCCAGGTTCTTATTGTAAACATAATGCAAAAGAAAAATCCTCTTCATGTCTGACATTGCCTTCTTGCATAGGCTTAGTTTGTGCTTATTTTCTTAGGCACAGAGGGAAGGATGCTATGGTGATTTTTCTTGCATTTCCAATGCGAGTGCAGACTAAGCTCCGTTCTGCTTCTTTTGCAGGAACCGGTGGGTATACAAGGAAAAGTTTTAAAATGCACCCAGGCCACTTATGGGCTTAAGGTCTACTGGCATTTGATGGCTGTGTCTGTGCTTCAGGTGGGGGCACTTAACAGCGTACACCACTGTCCTGGCTCCTAGCTTGTCTGGTGTCAGGGGTCTCTCAGAGTACGGCTTGACTATTCTCCAAGAAAATACAGGGATTTGGAGTAGAAAGAGTGGACAGTGGGAGAAGAGTTTGTTACTAGGTCTCTGTACAACACACAAATGTGATAGAGCTACAGTGCAGACTCAGAAACAGTATATCACATATTCATGGTGTCCTTATTTATGTTTCTGTGAGGGTATGCTATTAATCCTAAAATCCCCTGTTGTCTGATATTAGTTTAAACTTTAGGGTGAAGTGGAAGCTGCAATTCTGAATTCCATCCAGGGTGATGACAACAGGAGAAAATGTGCTGCAACTGTAGAGATTTTTTTGTTGTTGTTCACTCTCAGCTATTAACTGATCAGCTCAGAACCATGGCTCTGCGCAAAACAATGGCATTGACAGCAAACTATTAGCTCTCAGCACCTTGGGCACAAAGGGAAGGAGAGAAAAATATAGAAAAGCATTTTCATCAGACCAGGAGATAACAGGCAATCAAACCTGCTATGTTCATACAGATTTTCACTGGAAATCTTCAGTGTTTCACTTGACTTGTGTGTGTAGGGCATGCACAAACATGAAGCAAATCTCCTGGTAAAAAAGCTGAGAATGGTATATATGATATTTTTGTAATAACTAATGGAAAGATAACACTTGAAAAACATGTAATTCAGGTTTCACATTATGATTTCTCTGATGGCAAACCTAGTTTAAGAAGGTCCTATTCCCTTCTGTTTGCAGCTGCTTTCCTCTCCTCTGCCCCTCATAATCAGTCTCCTTTGTTGTACTAATACAGTTGTTTATAGCTTTTTTCTCTGAAAAGTATGAGTCATATTATCTAGAGTTCATACCCTCTCCTGTTTTTAATCCTGAATCCTTTTTCTCTGATCTGGTTTACAGCAAATAACTGGTTCTGGGAGCTAAACCAGCAAGAAAAATCCAAACCACCAGCTCAAAGCACATCCTTCCCCGTTGGTTTGGGATCCTCAGCTGGCTCATGGTAGGGTCAGCGTGGGTGCGAGGGAAGAGGTGTGGGCCAGTGGGTGGCCTGAGAGGAGAGGCGAATCCTCTTGTGCTTGATCACTTTAGCTATAACGTGAAGCATCTCCCGTAGGGAGCAGTCGCGTGTGGCAGGTTGATGAGAACTGCCTTGAGGTCGTAAGTCAAGGAGTGGATGGGCAAAGTTTGCTGCTGGAAAAGAGTACTGTGAGCTACACCTTTGGCGTAAATCCCAAATGGGGGACTGCCATGGGAATCGCGTGCCGTTCACATGTTTCTGTTGGGTTACGGTGGTCCCTTGCTGCTTCCTTTGAGTGCAGCGGCTCAAAGTCCCTGATAGGGATTCAGGAAAAAGTCTTTTTCATTAGATTTTTATCTATGTCCTTATTTGGAAGGAATATATTTTTTCCCCTTTCATCATGTCAAAAGCTGTACTAACAGCAATCAGTATTATATTGCTCCCTAAGAGCCTGATTTTGCTACCGTAATTTACACAAATAGTTTTAACTTGTTTAACAAGTCCCAGTGGGAATATCTTCTTAGGAACTACATAGGCAGATAAGTAGCACATTCAGGGATTAAGTTCTAAACTTAATGGAAAACAACCCCTTTTTGGGCACCTTCCTTCTTGTAAGGTCATGGTGCACATTTTGCTGTCATATATTAGTCAGTACAAATCTCTGATTGACTTTATTTTTCTAATGCAGTTCAATGGTAAATACTTTTGTGTTAAAAATATCTTGTCATAAAAGTTGTTGTGACTGTTGCCAAGTTTCTTTCTTTTTTTTTTTCTTTTCCATAGTGTAAAGAAGATAAAAGAAATGGTTTATAAGAACACAGTTAATAATGTTCATATGGCTGACTGTTATTTGACATATAAGGTAGAGCCAATATGTATTCTAAGCAGATGGAAGAGATAGAAACAGGTGTAATTATTTAGATGCTCATAAACTATAGCTGTTTTGAAGAAGTAGGGGTAGTTGGAACCCAAGTAGTTTTACTTTCAGTGGTTTTACCCTGGAAGACTTTTAGTTGCTTGGCTTAGCACTGCAGAGCTAATTGACTAGTCCTGTCATGTTACTGTCAAGAGTGTTTATGCTTAATTTCGTAAAATAAAGATTTTTTGTTTGAGCTTTACTATTTTGGAATGCCCATGACCAAACAGAGCCTTGTTCTGAAGGTTCCTGCATGTATTCAAGTGTCCTTGCCAGGGAAATAGAAAATCTGCTCAGTTATTGTTCCCATATTTCCACTAATTAAAAGTATGCTTAGTTTGTGTTCCTGCATGTGTGATCAGCTGAGCTCTGTCTCCCAGGCCTTGCTAAAAATTCCATACAAACAACATTAATAATACACATATGCATTTACAAACAATACATACATCAATTAGTTTTCTTTGTTTTTATTAGCATGTTGACGGGTATGGAGTAGACAACCCTTCATGCTCCCTTCCAGCCCTTCTTCCCATTATCCCAGCACTGGTAAATAAATAGACCAGTGGTCTGGCTGTGGTTAACTCTCTCATCCCTTCTAAGCAATGCCTAGTATGAACTATGGAAGGTATTTTTGCTAAAAGTCTGTGTAATTTTTGTAGCTATGAGTAGACACAATTCAGGAGTCCTTTTCGTGTTTCTCACATAGCCAGACCTGTGTAATTTCAAAAATACCATAGAGCTGTTAACTGTCTTTGCTAATCACCTCCTTCTTCCCTCATGATGGTGCTTAAATAGAGAGCATTTCTAATGGAAATATCCTTTCAGCATAGAAACAAATGTACAAGGTGACTTATCTTTCTTCTATCCTGTAGATAATGTGCTGTTAAAACAGAGACGTAATCCAAATCGGACTCCTTGATTTTTGTACACAAAAGGACCTGACTTACTACACTGCGTCACAAATTATATTCTCCAACATTTGATTTTGTTGTACTCCAGAGCCCCCTTTTGTTTGGGAGAATGATGTTGTAAAGGAAAGATGGCTTTGTCTTAAGGAGAATTATTTAATGTCAAACCCCAAACTGAATGGTTTAAATTTTCCAGTTTTGTAAGTGGGTTCTTTTTATTTCCCAGCTATCCGTTTTTTCTGAACATCCCTTTTACTTTCTTTATATTTGCAAATCAAATGAGGATTTCAGTTTAAACCTCATACACTGTAGTTTTTCTTCCCGCCTTACAAAAGGTGTTACCTTTATTTATTTTTAGGATGCATAAAAACATTTTGTCAATCTCTTAAGAATCCTTTAAGATGTAGCTAATCAAGGTAAACTGACATTTAATCAATTTCTTTATTTACATTCTGACCTTAACTGTAATGCTTGAAAGCACTTTACAGAGAAAAACTAGTGTATATTTAACTGTAAAACAATAGAGTAAATATGAAGCCTAGTCAAAGAGAGAACAAATTGATTTATTCTGATAAATAGTA
This sequence comes from Haliaeetus albicilla, assembly GCF_947461875.1. Lineage (NCBI taxonomy): Eukaryota > Metazoa > Chordata > Aves > Accipitriformes > Accipitridae > Haliaeetus > Haliaeetus albicilla. Next base: position 4,595,927 of record NC_091497.1, on the reverse strand, counting down.
AATGAATCAAGAGATCTCAGCTGTTGTGGAACTGAATGAGAACAGAGAAGAAGAATGTATAAAATGACTAAATATCTAAGAAGACTTCCTAAAGAGGGTTCACATCCTAGCTGAAGGAGGATGCAAACATATGGTGTGAGTAAAATGACTCAGTATGACTGCACTAGTGTTAAAAGCCTAAAAGCCTCATTATCTAATTTTTTTGGAGGATTGCTTTCCTTTGAGGAATTCTCAAGTACAGTGATTCCAGAACAGCTTCATGCTTTCCTAGACATGATCTTTGCTGTAAAAATTGTGTGCGTGGGAGACTTACATATCAAAGCTGCTATCGTGTTCTCATATTTCTTTTCTCTAGGCAGAAACAGGGCATTGTTTGTGTTGAATAAACAATTTCAAAGTTGGACCAATGCAGATGTTTCTTCTAGCTTTTGGTGGAGACTCTTTTTTACAAGACTAGGGTACTGATATTCCTAAAGAGCTAGTAGAAAATGTCTTCCATAACCTCTCTGTGGGCCTTTTGTGGGCGCTCTGTTTCCACGAGTCATCACGTGGTACTTGAAAAGAAAGCCTAAACTGTAGAATGATGAAAGAACATAAGACTGTAGTCATGCAGGATACTGAAAGGTGATTTTTTTTCTTCTTTACTGAGTGTTTAATAGATGGCCAGAGCCAGATGCCTTTTTACTGATGTTTTAAAATATGCATTAAACCATATCCCTATTATATCCCTCTTTTTGTCAATGCCTAACTCTTAAATATTCTTTACAATACTCCTCTTTATTACTGCTCTGTGGAGTGGATACGTAGATTCTTTCTGACCAGACTTCTGTGTGGCAAATAGACAGCATCACAAAGGGTTTTATAGTAAACAAATAACTTAGATGAACAAACTGCCACAGTCCCCTGAGAGATGCTCAGAGGAAACGGTCAGCCTCGGAAATACAGCTAGAGAGATCCGTTGCTCCTGGAACTGGTGGATGTACGCATGCGGTAGTGGGTAGGCATGTGTGTAATGCCTGTTTATCCTCCAAGACGGCCCGGCTGAGACGCTCCGCATGCGTCGTACCGTCCGTCTGTCGTGCGGAGTGCCCGTAGGCGCAGGGATGCTCTGCTGCTCCTGCTTGCCAGCAACCTGCAGACGCGGCTCCAGCTCGGCCATTTCAGGCAGACACCGCGGGGCAGCTGGGGAGAAGGGTTTTATTTGGTCAAGGAACTAGTCATTTCGTGGGTCTCAGCTCCTAGGACTCGGGAACGACTCTTTGGTAACCAAATGGCCGTAATAACCTTATGGGGCGTTTGATAGCCTTTGCCGTACTTGTACTTTTACCATTCGGGAAAACGGTGTCCATTTGAAATTTATCATGCTGCACATTATCAGGCAATAGAAATCCTCAGCTGCCTGTGGCATTCTCATAGCTGCAAAATGTACAGATGGTTGACTTTCGAAATGATTTCTGAATAGGTTCACATGCTTCGGGTAACAATGTAGTTTCAGTGAAGTTTAAAAACCCTTTGCAGTGCAATGCCAACTAAAATACTAGCAGGCTGCCAAGCTTTTCCCTGGCCTTTACGTGCTGGATGGATTATTGCTGCTAGACCTGTAAAAGCTGTACATTAAAATATGAATCCTATCAATTTACTGTATAACTTAATGCATTATTAACGATTTTTATTGATCCCGTGGAAAAGCCAAATCTCTAAAGTGAGCTCTGCAGGGCTCGCTGGACACTCAGCTCGCTGCAGTCGCCCTGTCTCAGAGAGAGAGCTCTCTGAATATCTGTTACCTCCTTCCCAGGATGAATCCGTGTGACTTCTAAGGCTGAGCTGCATCATTCATATTGAATTACCTAGGAAATTTCAAAGACTTTGGGTAGTCAATCACTTAGCCTTTTGGGACTGGTGAATTGAAAGACTGTCAAGACCACACATGCTGTTTCCTTATGGTTTTGGTTGTTTGGCCATTATAGGGAGTTTACCCTTGGGCCAGTAGGACAGATTTGCCCAGACGACATTCTGTCACGAGCAACAAAGCCCACTGTATCCCCATGAGCATTAGAAATAATTGATGAGGAAGTTTGACTTTCATCACCTGCTCAGTGTGTGAGCTGGCTCTACTTCTGTTTTGCAGCTTTACAATATATTCTCCAAACCAGATTGGGTTCTCCTCGGGCATAAGACAGAGCGTGATGAAAAAAAGCAATAGGTTGGGGTTTTAAAACGGTCGTGTAAATATGAATAAATAAAAAAACCCCAGGATCTCCAATCTGTGAAAAAACATGTAACATACAGCAAAGATCTTAAGCACATAAACATTTTTCTGACTGCATGCAGTACACGGATGCTAATAATGTATTATTGTAGGTTTCAAGATTGGTGGTTTTTGCTTTCATTTCTCAAACCATTCTGTAATTTAAAGGGACCAGCCTTAAGTGTCCTGTGGGCACTTTTGTTGTTTTTATGGGCTATGAGCCACCGCTTGTGATTTTTTAAATGATCTGTCAGGGTACTCTTAGCCATTAGATGGTCGCTGTTTGGTGCTGGTTAGACAAATGAAAATATTCAGCTGATGACCCTTTCCTCCTTTCAGGTACAAGAGACAATTGGGGATATAATGATGATGTTATCAAGAGTAGGAAACCCTGTGGCAGAATCCTCTCGAATTGTCGTTGTTGCCTGTCACCAATTTAAAACTGGCACTGTGTGCTGACAGATGTAGTGATTCATTAGTGAAATCATTTGAAGAAAAAGAATTCAGGAACTTTACAACTGTCATCTGAACAATTTAAGCTATGAAATTTAGAAGACAAATTTGTTAGTGATCACACCATACTTTTCCGGTTTTTGACTTATGATCTGACTGTATAGACGTTGAAGTGATGTAATTACTTGAGGGATTTTTTTATATTATTAAAAGAAAAAAGTAGCAGTTATTATTTATAGGAAATAACAAGGGTTCGAAGAATATACACTTCCGTGAGTGCCTCCAAGGGAGATATTTAATTTCTTGGTTGTTTGTTGCTATGAAAAATGTCAGGGGGAAAATTGCATTGATATGTAGATGAGGAGCTACAATCTAACCCTGTATGAAAGCTTAGGTAGAGGTAAAATGAGTGTACTGGTAATAAGGGCACAACAACTTTTGCTCCCTAGCTTGGACAATTTGAAAGTAATGCAGGTCTCAGCTGGTTCAGAGAACACTCTCATTGACTGAACAGCAGGGAACGAAGCTTGTAGTTTTGCATATTATTCTACTGCTGCATTCAACAAGTCTTGTCATTAATTGGAAGAAAAAATATGGCTTGTTCTCTAGGAGAAAAACCAGTCTTTTTTTTTTTTATAATGTCTGCTTTCTCTGAACACAACAATGAATATAGCTCCATCTTCAAAAGTGTTTTGATGTGTTTGAGATCATATAATTTCCTTCACTTTTTTAAACATGTTTTTGATACCGAGTATGAAAGTTTGCTTGTATATTAGGTAGATGTGGATTAGTAAGGAACATTTATGATTTTGGTCCCTTTTCAAGAACTTAAAAAGTCCCTGGGAATACAAAAACCATGACAGATTGCCTGAAAGTTTGCAGTAAACACTGGTTTGAAAAGCTTGTAACAATCTCCATCTGTTCACTGCACACTTGAAAAGGCTCACAGAGCCTATGCAGTAATACAAAGATACCTGTGACGGCAGATCTTTTCTTGGGAGGATTGTTTAATTTCGCCTGTGCTGTTTGGGGACAAGAAACTTCCTAAATACTTATTAAAAGCCCTTTTTTTTGTTTTCAGTGAAGATAGTCATTCAAGTGGTTTTATGCTCATATGTATCATAATTTATCTCCTCTCAAAAGTTCAGCAACAAGTAAATGAGGAATCCTCAAGCATTAAGTGCATCAGCTTTTTGAACTGGTTTCTGGCAGAAGTGATTCACATGAGGCTGTGATCCTGTAAATATACACATACCGGACTTCAGTCGCTGTGCTGCGTACAGGGCAGTGCTTGCAAATTTAAGTCCTGGGAGCATCAGGACCTTACATACTAAATTGAAATAATAGTTAAAGCAGATCAAAAGGATTTTCAAATAATTGACTGGGTTGTACTTTATATATATGGGAATTTCTATTGATCTGATTAGTTATTGTTAGCCTGGATGGTATCTGCCTTGCACAATTTTTTCCCCTCTTGTTATTTAGTAGTATTTTTTTAGAGGGATAGACCTTACAAAGTTTGGTTTGAGACACATCTATTTCATTTACTGGATAAATGGCAAAAAATGAGAATGATATCATGCTTCTTCCTTTATAATTCATTTCTTAAAGTTTACTGTGGAATATATTCAGACATAGATTCTCATAAATGAAAATATTTAGGAATAATGTAAAATCAATTACAATTTTTTGTATAACAACAGAAATGTTAGACACTCTAGAAATTACCTCTGTGTCAGCATTGCAGTTTCATACTTTTGTCCTCTTAAAACATTCAGATAACATATATTGTAATAACACAATCAGTAGCTTTCTGATATCTTGCTTTTCTGATAGCCAGATGACTTTCTGTTTGACATCAAGAAAAAAAATTTCCTTTTTTCTATTACCCTACACATGCCGTCCTGCAATAAAAATGCCTGACTTTCAGCAGGGAGGAACTTCAATTAATGTTAAAATGCAACAGGCTTTTGAGTTTACAAATGGTAAACAGTTGACTATGTCAGCAACAGATTGGTTTCAGTGTGACAGTAACTACATAATTTTGTAGAAGGCAAAATCCTACAAAAAAATCTACAAAAGCTACACCAGGAAAACCCTCATTCTTCTTGATAGTACATGTACCCACCTAAAAGTTGAAGGGTTTGTATGTGGGGTTTTGTGAGATTAGGCACAGACTGCATTGAGTCAATGCTGATGGCCTTGTTCACTTCCTCATGTGTTACAGGATATAGCTATCTATCATCTCATAGAATCATAGAGTGGTTTGGGTTGGAAGGGTCCTTAAAGATCATCTAGTCCAACCCCCCTGCCATGGGCAGGGACACCTTCCACTAGACCAGGATGCTCAAAGCCCCATCCAGCCTGGCCTTGAACACTGCCAGGGATGGGGCATCCACAGCCTCTCTGGGCAACCTGTTCCAGTGCCTCACAGTAAAGAACTTCTTCCTTACATCTAATCTAAATCTACCCTTTTTCAGGTTAAAGCCATTACCCCTTGTCCTATCAGTCCATGCCCTTGTAAAAAGTCCCTCTCCAGCTTTCCTGTCGGCCCACTTTAGGTACTGGAAGGCTGCTATAAGGTCTCCCCAGAGCCTTCTCTTCTCCAGGCTGAACAATCCCAACTCTCAGCCTGCCTTCATAGGTGAGATGCTCCAACCCTATTTTGGGTTTGTATGGCAAGGTTGTGGTAACGGGGGGGGCTACAGAGGTGGCTTCTGTGAGAAGCTGCTGAAAGGTCCCCCCGTGTCCAACAGAGCCAATGCCAGCTGGCTCCAAGACAGACCCACTGCTGGCCAAGGCCAAGCCAATCAGCGATAGTGGTAGCATGTCTGTGATAACATATTTAAGAAGGGAAAGAAAAAGTTGCTGTGGAACAGAAACTGCAGCCAGAGAGAGGAGTGAGAACATGTGAGAGAAACAGCCCTGCAGACCCCCAGGTCAGTGCAGAAGGAGGGGCAGGAGATGCTCCAGGCGCTGGAGCAGAGATTCCCCTGCAGCCCGTGGGGAAGACCATGGTGAGGCAGGCTGTCCCCCTGCAGCCCAGGGAGGTCCACGGGGGAGCAGATCTCCACCTGCAGCCCGGGGAGGACCCCACGCCGGAGCAGGTGGGTGCCCGAAGGAGGCTGTGACCCCCTGGGAAGCCCACGCTGGAGCATGCTCCTGGCAGGACCTGTGGCCCCGTGGAGAGAGGAGCCCACACTGGAGCAGGTTTTCTGGCAGGACTTGTGACCCTGTGGGGGACCCACGCTGGAGCAGTCTGTGCCTGAGGGACTGCAGCCCGGGGAAGGGACCCACGGTGGAGCAGTTTGTGAAGGACTGCAGCCCGTGGGAAGGACCCAGTTGGAGAAGTTTGTGGAGAACTCTCTCTTGTGGGAGGGACCCCACGGTAGAGCAGGGGAAGAGGAGGAAGGAGCGGCAGAGACAGCGTGTGATGAACTGACCCCAGCCACCATTCACCATCCCCCTGCGCTGCCAGGGGGAGGAGGGAGAGAAAACTGGGAGTGAAGCTGTGCCCGAGAAGAAGGGAGGGGTGGGGGGCAGGTATTTTAAGATTTGGTTTTATTATTTCCCATTACCCTACTCTGGTTGATTGATAATAAATTAAATGAATTTTCCCCAGGTCAAGTCTGTTTTGCCTGTGATGGTAATTAGTGAGTGATGTCTCCCTGTCCTTATCTCGACTCATGAGCCTTTTGTTATATTTTCTCTCCCCTGTCCAGCTAAGGGGGGGGATGATAGAATGGCTTTGGTGGGCACCTGGCATCCAGCCAGGGTCAACTTACCACAAGCCCTCTGATCATCTTCGTGGCTCTCCTCTGGACCTGCTCCAACAGGTCCACGTCTTTCTTATGTTGGGGGACCCAGAGCTGAATGCAGTACTGTAGGTAGGGTCTCACCAGAGCAGAGTAGAGGGGGAGAATGACCTCCCTTGACCTGCTGGTCACACTTCTTCTGATGCAACCCAGGATATGGTTGGCTTTCTGGGCTGCAATCGTACATTGCTGGGTCATGTTGAGCTTCTCGTCAACCAACACTCCCAAATCCTTCTCCGCAGGGCTGCTGTCAATCCACTCATCGCCCAGCCTTGTATCTGTGTTCAGGATTGTCCTGACCCATGTGCAGGACCTTGCACTTGGCCTTGTTGAACTTCACGAGGTTCACATGGGCCCACCTCTCAAGCCTATCAAGGTCCCTCTGGATGGCATCCCTTCCCTCCAGCATGTTGACAGCAGCACACAGCTTGGTGTCGTCAGCAAACTTGCTGAGGGTGCACTGAGTCCCACAGTCCGTGTTGCCGACAAAGGTGTCCCAATACCGACCCCTGAGGAACACCATTTATCACTGGTCTCCACTTGGACATCAAGCCATTGGCCACAACTCTTTGAGTGTAACCATCCATCCACTTCCTTATCCACTGAGTGGTCCATCTGTCAAATCCTTGTCTCTCCAATTTAGAGACAAGGATGTCATGCGGGACAGCGTCAAATGCTTTGCACAAGTGCAGGTAGATGACAGCCATTGCTCTTCCCTTATCCACCAACACTGTAACCCCGTGGTGGGAGACCACCAAAATTGTCAGGCACAATTTGCCCTTAGAGAAGCCACGTTGGCTGTCACTAATCACTTCCTTATTTTCCATGTGCTCTAGCATAGTTTTCAGAAGGATCCACTCCATGATCTTGCTGGGCACAGAGGTGAGACTGACTGGCTTGTAGCTCCCTGGGTTTTCCTGTTTTGCCTTTTTAAAAATGGGGGTTATGTTTTCCCTTTTCCCATCAGTGGGAACTTCCCCGGAGTGCCACAACTCAAATATGATGGATAGTGGCTTAACCACTTCATCAGCCAATTCGCTCAGGACCCACAGATGTATCTTATCAGATGCCATGGACCTGTGCACCTTCAGGCTCCTTAGATGGTCTCAAGCCTGATGTCCTGCAGTGGGCAGTCCTTCATTCTCCCAGTCCCTGCCTTTGCCTTCTGCATCTTGGGTGGTGTGGCTGGAGCACTTGCCAGTGAAGACTGAGGTAAGCTGAGTTGAATACCTCAGCCTTCTCCATGTCCTAGGTAACTAGGTCACCCTTTTTCTTCTGGAGAGGGCCTACATTTTCCCTAGTCTTCCTTTTATCACCAATGTACCTATAGAAGCTTTTCTTGTTGCCCTTGACATCCCTGGCCAGATTTAATTCTATCAAGGCTTTAGGTTTCCTAACCTGATCCCTTGCTTCTCGGACAATTTCTGTTTTCCTGCCATGCTACTTGTCCTTGCTTCCACCCTCTGTAGGCTTCCTTTTTGTGTTTGAGTTTGTCCAGGAGCTCCTTGTTGATCCATGCAGGCTTCCTGGTGTTTTTGCCTGACTTCCTCTTTGTTGGGATACATCACTCCTGAGCTTGGAGGAGGTGATCCTTGAATATTAACCAGCTTTCTTGGGCCCCTCTTACCTCCAGGGTTGTATCCTATGGTACTCTACCAAGCAGATCTCTGAAGAGGCCAAAGTCTGCTCTCCTCAAGTCCAGGGCAGTGAGCTTGCTGTGCATCCTCCTCGCTGCCCTAAGGGTCTTGAACTCCACCATTTCATGGTCACTGCAGCCAAAACTGCCCTTGAGCTTCACATTCCCCACCAGCCCCTCCTTGTTGGCGAGAGTAAGGTCCAGTATAGCACCTCCCCTCTTTGGCTCCTCCATCACTTGGAGAAGGAAGTTGCCATCAACGCATTCCAGGAACCTCCTGGGTTGCTTATGCCTTGCTGTGTTGTCCCTCCAACAGATATTGGGGTGGTTGAAGTCCCCCATGAGGACCAGGGCTTGTGAATGTGAGGCTGCTCCTATCTGTCTATAGAAGGCCTCATCCACTCAGTCTTCCCAGTAGGGTGGCCTGTAGCAGATCCCCACTACAATGTCATCTGCCCCTGCCCTCCCTTTAATCCTGACCCATGAGCTCTCTGTCGGCTCCTCATCCATCCCCAGGTGGAGCTCCAGGCACTCCAGCTGGTCATTGACCTACAGAGTGACACCCCCTCCTCGTCTCCCCTGCCTGTCCTTCCTAAAGAGCCTGTACCCTTCCATTCCAACACTCCAGTCATAGGAGTCATCCCTTCATGTCTGTGTGATGTCAATAAGATCATAGCCCTGCAGGCGTTGCATGCCTCTAACTCCTCTTGTTTATTCCCCACACTACGTGCGTTTGCGTAGAGGCATTTAAGTTGAGCCCCTGATGAAGCTGACTGAGTGGCTGGAGGGGCTGGAATTCCTTCGCGCTGCCCTTCAGGTGCTCTCCTACTGACCTCTGATCCCTCTCCAGGCTCTGGGCATCTATTGCTGGCACTGGCATCAAACTGGTAGGAGTGGGATGGATTGAGGTTCCCCTCTCCCAGCAACTTTAATCATCTCTTGATGATGAAGCCCCTGCCATGAGTTTTGGTACCTGCTTGACTCAGAAATTGTGAAAGCTGGAAGACTGCACTAAACTGTCCTCCTAAGAAGACGCTGGTCAGCTGCAGTCACAGCTTCTAAGTTACCTACTCAGCAGCTTGGATGGCTTCTGCTATCACTTTAGGCATCTAGATGTGTGTCTAAATGTGAGCAAATCATGGTGGGCTCTCTATATGGTGCTTGGAGGGAAGTAGATCAAATGAACCACTCTGAGAATGGATCTTAGATGACTGTTTCAGAATGAGATGGATTACCTTCATTACCAAGTGAGGTATCTGTTGATTCATTGTCTTTACAAAGAGCCTGAGGTGACTGGGTTGGATTTAGCATTCTAAAGAATCTCACCTGAAGTTACTCTGTTTGGATAGACGGTTGAAGTAATGCATTATACAAAAAGTGTTGCCATTTCAAGAAAATTGATCTGTAAATTTTTAACTATTCTGCATTCAAATATGTGGAAACACCTGTTTGTTTCTATGCATAAATCATTAGTATATTTTAATGAACAGAGGATTGAATAATGGTTTTCTGATATAGGTGCTAAGGATTTATTTTAAGAATTATTCTACCTCATGTAGCTCCTACCTTGTCACATTTTAAAAATACTATTGCTCAGAGGAGAAATCCTGTTTGTTCATTCAAGCAATAGATAGCTGCTTCTTGGAGAGTTATTTAAGAGGCTGGAAGAGAATTGTGCTTGAGTGGTGTATAATTCCAGCAAAACCCAAGATCTGCTGCTTCAAAATATTTTGCTCACCTCGTCACATCTTCTCTTTGAGGCTTCATCTGCATTTAAGTGATGGTTCCTTAAGTTTCTGCAAACTGGCTTTGTGGCAACTGTTTGACAGAAAGGGGAAAGATTTCCTTCCCTGTAGAGTGAATCAGGCTGCTGCTTTCAAAAGTTTAGACCAAGGCTTCATTCTGAATGGTAACAGTAAGATTGTAATCTCCTGGTTTTAGATTTTTGTAATTAAGAAAGATAAAAATACATTGCTGTGACAATTTAAGAAATTTCTTTGGGATGGCTTAGGCAAACATGTTCCTTAAATGAGACATGCATAACTAATCCTACATTTTTTGTATCAGAAGGGATCAGCTGACTTTTTGAGGTCCTGTTTAGTCCTATGAGCCCATGACAACTCAGTTTCTATTGGCATTATTTTAGGCTGCTGTTTAAACAGCCATAACCCAATGTTTTCATCGTGGCTACTTGAGTTCCTCACATATGTTTGAAATGACTTGATTATTTATTATATACAACTCCAGAAATTCTAAGTGTGGTATTTTGACTCCTTAAACATTTCTGAGCTAGCCCAATAGCCTATGGGATTGGGGGCATTCATTAAACCTTTGGCAGGTAAAGACGTACCATGGGCACACACAGAGGGTCCATGTGTGGTCTCCAGGTGGAAGCCAGGCTTGCCCTGTTTCTGTTTTCCTCTCTAATAACCTCACCTGAAGTAGCTGTAAAACAAAATACTGATGACATTGGAATTTAGCAGAGCGATGGGCTTAGATGTATTAAATGGAGCATAAGTCTCCACTCTGTGGGCACTGAGGAATGTAATGGGATTAAAAAAATGGCATAAGTGTATAAGTACATAAACTTCAGAAGCAGGGAAGGAAAGTGGAAATGTATTGTTTTGCTAAAATAAAGAGTTAGGTGTATAATATGCACAGAGTATCCTTTAACACAACTTTTCTTAGAACTATTTCCTCTTTAATTGTGATTTCACAATTCGCTTTTAAAACCAAAATACTTGCAGTGAACCCTGCACGTTAAGGAAGGTCTGAAATCATTAAAAGTACATATAATAAACACTGGCTAAAAATGAATTCATAATATGTGGAGTTCCTTCAGCATGGAAAAATCCGAAGTTAGAATCCATTCATGTACAGGAACTATATCAGAAACACAGAGTGGGAAACATTAGTCCCTTGCTATGCTCCACGTCTTTACAGATGATCCGTAACCTTTACGGCGCAACAGCACACAATGTAAGACAAATATTTGTCAGTGAGAATGAAAGATTGCAGAAGTCAATGAAGTATTTTAGTTCGACTTTGATTTTTTTTTTTCATTAGTGAGGGAGGAAAAACTATTCCAGACAAGCAGTTCTTGAAAGATATTTGATATTGCTGCAACATCAGCCAGATACGCTAATGTAATGCTCTGTAGCAACTCAAGCCCTTTTTTTGTGCAGATGATTGCCTAGAATGGTTTATTTAAACTTGAAACCTGAAGAGAGTTCTGGCTCCATAGACATTATCAGTATCTTTGTGCCCTACATGCACCATGTAGTCAGAGATTGCTAAGATTATTAAGCACCTAATTCATCCCTTGGGGTAGAGTGATTAATTTGCCTTCTAAAATGTGCTAACCTGGAATCTTAAAATATACGTTTACCCCTTTATGTATTCTTAGTGGCCATATATGTTGAATTCTTGACCTGCATAAAATTAAGTTCCTCTGATTCAATTGTTTTGAACGACTAAAACTTTATTCTTAGCATTTTTTTCACCCAGCATTACATGTATGCCTCCTTTTTTTTTGCCCATCACTCCTGCTAAATAAAAAAAAAAAAGGAAAACAAAGCAAAGCCATTTGGTGTCTTCTTGAGTGAAACAGTAATTTTTTTGCCTAGACTGAGACTGCTGTAAGCAATCTGCTTCAATTATTGGAAATATCAAATTGCTCTATAAAAATACAAAACTTGGGGTCTTTGTTGATCCATATTTCAATTACAAGTGTATTCTACCTCCCATATTTTATAGACACTCAACATTTTGCCAACAGTATATTGGATCCATATTTTCATCTATAAAACATGTGCCATTTTACTTTTTATTACAGGAGATGCTTATTTTGGACCTGACTTTTTTTTTATTCTATAAGCTCCGCCCCCCAAATTGCCTAAGTCTTTACCTAAGAGATTCTCTTCCCATGAATAAAATTGCAGTTTTCATTTTTTAAATTTGTATTGGCATTTCTATATCATTTAAAATCCCAGCAAGAGTTGACTCAGTCTAATAAATGCAACTGCATTTCCCTTATTTTTCCTTGGTCCAGAAAGAATGATGGAAGTGTTCCATTACTATCAAATAACTTCTTAAGCTGCTTAAGTTAACTCTGTCTTTTTTCAGTAGGTTTTTATTATTTTTTAATCTCTGAACTGGTGAAGATGGAGAAAAAGGTAAATAGTACAGTGAAAAATTTGAATGAAGTTCAGACTAAGAAATCTATTCTCAAGAGCAGTTGACCCCAAACAGCAATTACTTGTATCATACATGTGTTGAAAAGAAAGCAGAAGGAGACCCCCCCTAAGACTGCCAACTAATTACTGTTATAGAAGTTCAGACAGTTCGCATAAATCTGAATGTCATAACATTACAATAGAGGTACCAGACAGGACTTTGAAGTGTATTTCTTTGCTGGTGTGGCTAGGACAGAATTTCCAAATAGGCAGTAATGCTTCCTAGCACAGTAGTATCACTGTGAAAAATAAGAATTGATGATCATGATCCAACACAACCATGTCACTCAGAAAAGAGAGTGAACAGCTGTTGTGTTCAGTGAGTTTATTACAAAAGTATTTTTTATTCCCCCCCTGAGTTTGACAGGGAGAATAAAGTAGGTGAAACAAATGAAATGTTTGATCTTAGGTTTAACCTTATCTACTGCTGAAAAAATCCTAGAAGAGAAAGAAGTATCTAGTTTGTCGTGGTTTAACCCCAGCCAGCAGCTAAGCACCACGCAGCCACTCACTCACTCCCCCCCCATCCAGTGGGATGGGGGAGAAAATCGGAAAGAAGAAGTAAAACTCCTGGGTTGAGATAAGAACGATTTAATAGAACAGAGAAGAAGAAACTAATAATGATAATGATAACACTAATAAAATGACAACAGTAGTAATAAAAGGATTGGAATGTACAAATGATGCGCAGGGCAATTGCTCACCACCCACCGACCGACACCCAGCCAGTCCCCAAGCGGCGATTCCCTGCCCCCCACTTCCCAGTTCCTAAACTAGATGGGACGTCCCATGGTATGGAATACACTGTTGGCCAGTTTGGGTCAGGTGCCCTGGCTGGGCATGAGAAGCTGAAAAATCCTTGACTGTAGTCTAAACACTACTGAGCAACAACTGAAAACATCAGTGTTATCAACGTTCTTCACATACTGAACTCAAAACATAGCACTGTACCAGCTACTAGGAAGACAGTTAACTACATCCCAGCTGAAACCAGGACACTAGTTATAAGCAGAAGCCTCTTTAGCACCAGCAGTGTGCTCACCATTCAGTTTATGTCAGAGTTTTTTAGCAGAACAGGGCTGCAGCTTTCAAGTCCTTGCAGTATGTTCAGGTTTCTAATTCTCTCAGGTGTGATTAATTCTTGCTTAGCGAGTCTATGCCCAAACATTTATCTTTAGTATAGCCTATCTACTCGTAACCCCCCAGTCCTTCCCAGCCCATGCAGCCAGCAACTGGCAAACTGCTCAGTAACTTGCAGTTTTGGGCAATAGGGCTGTGAAGAATAATCTGAATTTTTTATTTCACATTAATGAGCAGATAGAATTGTAGACCTCTTGACATTCAAGTAGCTATACCACTTCAGCTCCAACCTCTCTAGCCTGCTATTGAATGAGGATGTGAATGATAATGTGATTTTTTTTGCATGATTTTCCAATTTGATAAACTTTCATTATCTAATCTGCCTAAGAGTAATCAAGGTGTTGTATATCTTATTTTAGTATAAGGTATATATCATGTCTATATATCATGGTACATACATTACACAGAGGTATTGTATATCTACCATAGTTAAAAGACTAAGTTCACCCAACCATTTGGGGTGTGATTTGGAAAGGAATTTGAAAATTTTTATAAGAATTCAAAGAGCACATGGCTCTGTCCATCTATTCGGAATAAGGAAGTCTGGACCTCTTTAGACTGTTTCAAAATGCGGAGTTAACAAGGATGTTCATACTGATGCCTCATACAGATGGTATGAGTTAACATTAAAATGTGAGTTTATTTAAAATATAATTAGCTATGGTGAACGCAGTGAAGGTGTCTAAATACTGTTATACATAACATTGGCTATGCTGTGGTAATAGAATCAAGGCCAGAAGATGATGTGCAATTTTCATGTTAATTTTTAATTTTAGAACTATTTATATTCCAGGGAAATTGGCATACAAACAAGATGGGACAAGAACAGGGGAAAAATGTCCTAAAGAAAATTGATATATTGTAAGACTCTTCTGGGAACTCTATCCATATATATTAATCCTGACCCGAAAGACTGGTATGCCACTTTTGAGCAGCCACTTCCAGTAGTTCCATGGGTTTTTTCTGATATTTACAAACAGTGCATTGGACATACCGGTCTCATTTTAGACCTTAGGCAAGATTCCTCAGGAGAGAAAGCCTTCAATATGTGAGCTGAAACAAGGGCAACAGTAACCAAATCACTCTGTAATAAAATTTGCCTCATTGCTTTTAAGAACTAGCAGATGGTTTCAACTTTATCTCCCACTGGAGACAAGCTGATTGAATTCACTCCTTGGTTAATGGCTGCTATTTGTGCAAATGAAGATAAAGGAACTAAGCTAAAGACTGGCTATTCCTGCCTAGCCAAGTAGCAGAAAAGGTTCTGCATGTGTGACCAACGGTCTCATTTGTAAAAGCTGCCTTTTTCATACTTTTGACGATTGACAGTAGGTGATGCCTTCTCACAGTCTGCAAGTAGGAGAGTACCGTGGTTTCCTACCTCACTGATGACAGTCAGCTTCAGGTATATATATGTCTGATGAAAAGAAAATATTTAACAACAAATTCACCACACCTTCTTGGTCCCTAGCTCTAATACAGACACCTAAGAGACTGCTGAAATAAATCATTCAAACAGGAATTAGGCTCTGACACAGTCTTATGGATGTGAATCTTACTACAGAAACCAAATTTGCTGGGGCTATGGTGCGCATCAGGGTTGGTTAAACCGGCTGGGTGCCAGCAGGAATACACAGGGAAACTGCCCATCGTGGGCTGCACTCTGCTACTTGAAATACAGAGAGACAACGTTTGAAAAGTTTTAGGTGGTCTGTCACTGGAGTACCCGTACTGGGAAATAGTTGCTGCAGGTTTCTTCTCCTCTCCTTGTGGCCAACAACCTATTCAGAGCATGTGGACTTAGTTATCAGACCTACTACAGTCTAATCAGAGGGAATATTTTTGTTTGAGGCTGACCCAAGACCCTTTGGTGGTTTAGAAGTGAAGAATCATCACTGAAAACACTTTGCTGGGAGATTGCAGCTTGCCTGGAAAGCAGAGATCCCAGTATCTGCGCTGCCTGACCAGCACAGATACTGGGTGGCCAGCTGGGATTTGTGGAGCTTCGTGGGCTGCTGGATGGTCTTCCCAACCGATGACCCTGGAATTAGACCTCAACCCCCTTTTCACCGAGAATTTCACAACTTTTTATTTTCATTTTGAATTGGAACCAAGTGTCAGAGTGCCTGTGTGAAACTGGACCCTAGTCTGTAGCTGGGGAGGCTGCTTAGATTTTTTGGGGACCTCAGCTCTTCTTGCAGACAGCGTTCCCACTGGCGTGACAAGAAGGGAACTATCTCCAGAAAGATCTGGGACTTGCCCACAACATATCTCTACTGGTACAGTAGAGAGAAGACACAAGGTCACAACAGCATTATGATTCAGGTACAACAGCAGAGATTGACACACAGAGAAACACTTTAATTTATACCACAGATGATACAGAAGCACACAGTATGTTGGTAGAAAGGACAAAGAGAGAGAAGACAGTTTTAATTACTTACTTTTTATAAATGTGTATGTATGTGCTCCCATGCATAAAAGCAATTAGCTCTCCTAAGTAAACCCAATCCAGATAGACAACAGCATGGCCAAATGAAACAAGAACATATTTTTAATTGTTATTTGTACAGTACTCGCACTGTGTGAAGCACTGCGTGGCACAGCACCTTTCATCTGAATACCTTCAAGACCTGTACAAAATCTGGGTAATGGAAATGCCTAAAATCATCCTGTCATTTTGCACGGGGTGGAAATAGGAATATGAACCACAGTTAAATGCTGGCAAGGTTACACAGTTAATCTTGCCAGAGGTCTGGGCTTGATCCAGACATTTTGGAATTTAGATCAGATGTCCACAAAAGAGTGCAGACTGGACTGGTGAATGTTCTGGCTGCCCAGGACTGCAGGACACACATTGTACGTACATGGTGCAAGCTACTATCAGGAGGAACCAGGATTAGTGGTCCGCAAGTCTATGCACAGTACATCTATGGTGAAGTCTGAGGTCCACGTCTCCTTATCTTGCTGCAATTAAGTCTCAGAGAGTCTGTTCCAGGTTAGAAGTCAGGGACACTCACCGCGTGTCTGCGTACATGGGCATTAGCTCTGCCTTTGCTTCCAGGAAAAGAGAATATTAGCCAAGCAACAGGGTTGTGCTCACACAGCTGGGAGACTGGTGGGCAGGACCTGGCTCCCATCCCTTCTGCTTCCAGGAGCACAGTCCAGAGGAATTTGTGCCTGTTCTGTACATTTGGTGGTCTTAATGAGGAAGTCTCTTTGCCGTCGATAAAATTGTTTTGTCCTTTGTAAGTGAAAGCGGTGTTGCATTTTCTCTTTCATTGCTGGTGCCCTAGCACCCCGTTATGAAAATGAATTCTTACAAGCATATCTACAAGGAAATAGAAATGAGGTAGGAAGAAATCAGGAATATGCAAAAATGGTGTATCTGCGGGACAACTCTGTTAAAATATGTTTTTACAGAGAGGGAGCCGTCAGTTGGGTGGGTATGTAATCTTTTGCCCTCAAGCAGAAGCCAATGTGAGACGTACAATGTTGAGAATGTCTTCAGGTGTTTTCAAAGCAATGTCATTCTTTAAAGGGGCAAAGACGGGGGAGAGACACTGGGAGACACAAAGCCGATCAAAGGTGACATAACGAAAAGAGAAATGTTTAAAAAACAGTAAAATGTTCACAAGATGCCAAGAGGTCGAACAACTGCTGAACTGATTCAAGGAAAGGCATCTAATCCTATTAATCTTTTGCTTCATCAGGGGAAAATGCTGGACAAGAGGAAACATTTTCTGTGTAGTAGAACATGGTAAGCACTTCTGTAAGAGCTCTGCTCCAGGCTACATGCTGAATGTTGACCTACTGAAATTATTTAGACTAAGAACCATGACAAGAATTTCACACTTTGTCTGTCTAGGAAAACAGCTTTATCACGCACATGATCTAAAATGTGCTGAAGTATTTATTTTTTGTACGTGGTCTTATTTTTTCAAGATTTGTATGTTTTTCTCCACCACATATTACTTTCAGAAATGTGAATCAGTGTTTATGCTCTTGACAAAAAATATCCTTATTTTTACGTGTTTGTATCCTTTCTTCTTCTTAGAAGAAATTACGTGACAAAATCATTCAGATTAAGTTTTTCTGCTCTTGGCAGATATGGCTTTAACTTTTAACAAAAAAAGCAGTGTCATTTTTTCTTTTTTGTCATACCATCAGAAAGATACCAGGCTAACGAATCTAAGCAGATATTCAGGACAATATATATAGGCAATATAGATAGTCCAATGTTGCCCCTGTTAAGGGAAGAAGATTACAGTTTTGCATTGCTTTGCTTTAAAGATTCTGTAGGGTCTCTAACACACCCAACAGGATTGTTCCCATGTGTGCTGAAGAGTTAATCTTAAAAAATTTGAGCGTGCTTTAGAAGCCCAACACCTCAGTGGACAAGGATGCCCAAAGCAAAGGCAGCCATTGGCAAAACCCTGTGACTGGCAATGACTGGGCAAATCTGACCAGCCCAGAAGACTGGGAAACAGAGGATGGTGGATGGCAAGAAAATTTATGTATCATGGGTTTTTTAGTGCACCATAATTTAGCAGCCCTTTGGGACTGTAGGAGGAAAGATGCAGAAGCCTTGTTAAAGGTTTCTATACGTAGTTCTGTTTCTCTCAAGACAATAAACACAAAACTTACACATGCTGTGCATTATGCTTTATTGCTGAGAACACAAAGGCCATGGTGGGATTTCATAATAAGGATTTAACCTATGAAATTCGATAGAAATATAATAGGCATCTGTAGAAATGACGTTAAAATTGTGTACATTTTAATAGTGAATTATCTCTTCTGTATGCATTTTTAATAGGTCCGTAGTACCCTATAGCAAGCATGACATTTTCATTGAAATTGAACAATCCAAAATCTGATAGAAATGGCGTAGTTCTGATGTTTTTCCCTGAAGAACTACATATCTGGAAATGGTGACTCACTACAGCAGGCTGCTTTACTGCTTTTGATCTCAGCTTTGAAAAACAGCCATTCAGGAGAGTGTACCTCTTCACCTCTTATTTCCTCTGAAATTTTAGGATTCCATGGAGCTCAGAAAGCAGTTGCATACTTCAGTTGGACTTATCATTGCTATATCACATGCCTTATGAGTTTAAAATGAAATTGTGTGGAGATGAGTGAAGTCATGGCAATTGTAATGACTTGATTGTAACTTTTCCTTCCAGTGTCAAGGGAACTAGCTACACCCACAAAATGAGGAAGCTGTGATACACCCTTGAGAGAGTGTTATTTTAGGAATGAGGATGGAGTGGTTATAGGGCACATCTGCATTAGCATTTTGGTTTGGATCAGGCTAGTCTGCTTCCAAAGTGGATTCCCCACTCATTCCCACAATCTGCGCTCTCTTTCACAAGATAAACCCGTTTTGGAGCATGTTGCATGAATACTTTCTGTATGAAACTAAAATAAAAGATGGTGTCCAGGATCTTTTCTAATACACTCCAAATGTTAGTGGTTGTCAGCCAACAGGTCCAGAGCAGAGCCTGTTGGAATAAAGGCCCCCAAAACACACAAGATGTCACCACTGGCTCTCAGAACTAAATATTTTGCTCTACAGATCAATTCCTACCTTGATGCCCTTGTTAATGGAGACATAGCCAAAGAGTAATTTAACAGGAGAGAGAGGAACTCTAGAGCTCCTTCTACTCTGTAAAGAAAGTACTTTTTTATTTTGCTGGGAGAATAATTTGTGCAAACTGAAGTTCCTCAATAAGAAGGAGAAAAAGAACCTGTGGAAAAGTGTGGGTTAAGTACTAAAGAAAAATGTGTAGACCTGCTTGCATGAAGAAATTCTCACAAGTCAGTGGTGCTGTATTAATTGCCTATATAGCACTGGCACACACTTTTCTACTGCACATAAAAATAATGGGTGAAGCCAATTTACAATTTTCAGAATCTCATTTGATAATCAATTCAAAATAATTCTTACTGGCCTTGCAGACTTCATTTTAGGAATGTGGTTTTGCATGTACTTTCCCTTCCTCCAGAGTGAATTGTTTACTAAAGTTTGTAAATGGATTCTAGTGCAACACTTATTTTGATAAATATGCATCTTGAAAAGTGTGAGTGTTAAACATAGGCTTGATCTAGCAATCCTTTACTGTGAAAATGTATTCCACAAAGCATTGAAGTTTTGTACTAAAAAGATATCTGATAAAATAAGCTACGAAAATGAAATTTCAGCTTAAACTACTTTTTCAAGAAATAAGTTACCCTAAGGCTGATGTTTGAACTAGCTGCTATTATTTGTTGTGTGTAGCAGTCACTTCCTTATTGAAAGTCTGAATTTATTTAAGCTAAAGTCAGGGGTTGAATTTCTTGGTACAGTTACAGATACCATTAAAAAAAAAAAGATTCACTGCTATTACTAAATTTTACAATTTGGTGCTTCGTAGACAGCAAATAAAAGAGAATATTACGTGTCATTTCATTTTGAATCATATTGAATATCTTAGCTCTGTGTAGCTCTGCCTAGAAATGAAATGAAAAAGGGTTATTTTATAGCGTCTAATCCTGTCCTAGACATCCATTTTAAAGAAAGGTTTGAAATATCTCTCTTTGATAATTAAAGCATTGTTTTTAGCGCAGGTAAATGCTTTTATTCTGCATTTCTGTATTATCTCACTTGAAAAACTTTCAGCTAGGCAGATACGGATACAGTTACAGGGCAGATACAACCTTTTTGTCTGCCTGACTGAGACAAGAAATACCCACTGGTGATGCAACTTCACACTCAGAAAGGAAGTCTTTTGTGCTAGCGTTCTTCCAGTCTGTCAGTATTTCAATATTCTTTATATTTCAACATGTGGTTGAATTAATTTCACTTGCTAAGGTCAAGGGAAAGTGAACAAGAAAAATAATCTCGAGCACATTCATTCACAATTTTAAAGCAATGTGTCTGATCATGTGTGTTTTATGTCACGGTCCTAGGAAATGCTGTGTTCTTTGCCAAAACAGCTATGCTTGAGGAAATTAAATAGAGTATTTGTGGAAAGTAGAGTTTCTTCTTAGTGATCAGTTCATAGCTGCATTTCTATGATTCTTAAAGTGTTTCTTGAACAGTCCAGTTTAAGTAGCTTGATATCAATTAGATACAGATATTAACTTCCAGATTTAACCTTGAAACATTTAATAGGGAAAGATATATTATGCCATAGCTGTAATAGAGAGGCAGATGCTATATGTTGGTAACCTGATACTATTCATTATAAGAGATTTTTGCAGCTTTTACAAAAGGCGTTATTTCCCTTATTATTTACTGCAGTCCAGAGCTAATACCCAAGGTATCACCTGTGACCACAAATCTGGAGGGAACAAGGATAGGTAGGCTCCATGTGCTAGCCACCTTGCTCAGATCTCCTGGCCTATTTGATGCACCCTTTTCCTGGGAATTTCTCAAGGAATTGAGTTGATCCTGCACATTAAATCACAGAAGTCTGTTCCTGGTGCTGAAGGCTCAGAGCTTGCTTCCTGTTTGAGGGTAAACAGGGGAGAAACAAATGAAATTAAAACTTGAATTAAGACCTCAAAGAAATAGTGCTAACTTCTTTCCTGGGCTGCTGTATAAAAAAAGTACATGCATGCAAATTTTATGCATTGGGTGTGGGAATGTGTGCAGGAAGAGGAAAATATTTACAATTAACAGTGGTCAGCAACTCTAATTGCATATATATCTTTATCAATAGATCTGAAACCATCACCTGAACCTTTTGCCTTTACACATCCTAAATTTGAAGGATGTGTGCCTATCATCTGATGTAAAATTTTATTTGCATGGTATTTAAAGGAACTAGAAGCAGACAAACCAGAGAAAGGAACATGGAAAACACAGGCAGGAGTGAGTATGGTAGTCGGTCCCTTCTAACGCTCTTGGAATCTCATCTTTGCAGGAGAGATACAAAAAAAAAAGTAAATTTTCCATAACCTGTGACCCTTTCAATTTCTTCTGCCATATACTGCCCAAAGCGTGTCTTTATATGGAGTTATAGCTGCCTTTACTGTAGATTTCCCATATCTGGCATCTTGCAGAAGAAAGAATAGCAAAAATGCAGTTAAAGAAAACAAAGAGATGTTTAGTTTTAAACTAGTAGCTAAATGTTAAAGATGCTGGAAACTAAGAAAGCCTTTTAATTTGTACTATGTTTCATTTATTGTCCCTTTTATGTAATATTTGGTTCATTGTTTGCCAATGAAGATGAAATATACATATATATTTCAATAAAGATGAGATTCTCATACATGTATTTCATATATAACACTGCACGTTGTTTCTGATCTTGTAATTTAAAGGTAGAAAGGGTCTTAATAGAACCGATGTTTGATCCTAATTTATATTCTTTTTCTGACAGGGATTGTTATTGCACTCTTCTGAAAAAGGTATAAAATTGTTCCAAAATACTCACAGTGCTGTTTTCCTTTGTGCTATCTGCATACCATGTGGTTTAAGAAAACACACTCTGTCTTTAAGCTACGTGTAATACTGAAATTGCACACTGTCAGTCCCACCAGGCCAGCACATTGTCCCAGTCAGTGTCCAGGGCCAGATGTTCCAAAAAAAGGTGTAAGAAAACCAGCAGTGGAAAACTATTAAATATAATGACCACTGAGGAAGCTTCTTACCTCCCAGGCAGCTAGTTAGTAGCTGTATTACTGTGGAAGCATGAAGATGTAGGTCCTCTTTTAATCCTTTCTAACATACAGACACATTTTGACAAACTGGGAATTGAAACATTGGGTTCCAGTTCTATTCTGGAAGATAAATTTATGTTGTCATTTAAAAGGCATTCATGAGAAATTACAGCAAACAAGTAATTATACTATGCACATTTGCTCTCCTTAGTTGGGGAGAGGAGATGGGCTTTTTAAAAATTACATTAACTACTACATGAGATTCTGAGAAACATCTTTCTGTGAAATGGGACAGGTGATACGTGAATTACTGGTAGGAGGTATATGGTAGTCCATAGACGGGAAGATTTTCAAAGAAGATCCTACTCTTTTACAGGCAAAAGACGAAGAGAGTAATAAGGCTTGCACTGGTGTTACAACTTTTTTGTCATTGGTTTGTTATTTTTCAGTCAGACTATTTCAGGGAACTGTAATGCAACATTGCTTTACACAGCACAGTTTACAAATTGTTTGCAGAATCGCTTACCTTTCTCGTTGGAGTTCATGTTTGCTATCTAATTCAGGTCCATGAATCATCAGCTCAGGGTTACCTGTTTTCTATCCTTCATTGCATCTTCCCTTTCTACTTCTCCAAATCTCTGTATGCACCATTTAACATGATTTTCAAAAGCAGAACCCAACTACTAAACTGTTAAATATAGAATATGGTATAGAACTGCTCTGGGATGAAATTGAAGCCTATAAATTCAGTAGACAAGCTTAGGGTTTTTTTAATCTTTGGTAAGATGCTGATGGTCTTCATCTTTACCTGGATACTGAAATTTTCATTCCATGTAAGCTTTCCAGCTCCAGAGCTTATTCTTATTCTTCAACTAAGAAAGTAGCCAATAAATAATGTATGTAATACATTACTTATATCTGCCTCACCTGCAAACCCTTTGACCCTCCATTGCACATTTGCCCCATTGTACATGGGGCTTTTATCTTGCAAACACTGAAAAATGCATTCATTTCAAATATATTAAAGTATAGTTTAGTATATTCCTTACTAATTGCAGTATCAAAGGCCTAAATCCTTTGCTGGCTGATCTTGTGATTCAATCCAGAAGATGTTACCATCTCACATGAAGGTCTATTGATTTATTGCTAGAGATTGACCTGGTGGAAGCTGATGATCTGTTGGTGCTGGTGAAAATGGTGAGGGAAGAGCTACCCTGCCATTTTCATGGAAAAAATTTGGATGTTTTAACTGACTAAAGTTTATCTCTGTGTCTAACTTTTCATCAGTAAATAAGGGTCAGCCATCTGGCAGTGATAAATTTGGCTGGAATGGATTCCATCTGCTAAAATATGATGTAAAAATATTCTGCTCTTCCATGGCACTGGAAAGATATGACATCTGGGATTAGACAAAAAAAAGAAGCTTGAAATTGGAAGGCATTGACAAAATGATTTCCCTTCTGAGGAACTGGAGAGGTGCCATTGCAGGGTGGGACTAACGACAGGCCTATAACTAGGGTTTATCTGCTTGCAGAGAAGTTTTTTCTAGAAGTTAATGTTAACTCCGAAGTTAGAACACTGAGTTCAGCCTTCCCCTCCAACCTGCCGCTACCATCGGCTGAAGTTATTAAGTAGATTTATGGCCAAGGGAATCACCTATCCGAGTACGTAGAGCTGTGGGTTTCTCATGTGGACATGGAATTTCATGTCCAGCTGTTTACAGCTGTGTGGCTTGTGATTTCCCAGCAGAGCTGGAAGAATAGGAGTGCCTGGAGACTAGCGAGCAAGGAAAAGCGAAGAAGATTTGCAACGCTTTACCTACAAGCTGAAGCAGATAGTTTCTAATTTGAGGGACCACTGCAAATATATCACAATAGAGTCTCCGGGGATCCTGTTTTTCAAGGCACTGAACTTGCTTGAAGAATGAAGAGGTACGCTGTAGAGCTGATGATAGAACTTTTTTCTCTGTCGTTTCCATCTACTGAGATATGGTGTTTTATCATCAAAATTCAAGACCTTTGACATAGATAAGGTCTGTTCATACTGGCTAATTTGTGTTTTTTAGTCCATGATTTGTTAGTGCTACTGAAAAAGGTAACAAAGACATATCTCATCTGTGACTATCATTTCCCCAATAGCAAGATAAAGTACTACTCCATTAAGTGTTTTAGCATATTTTGCCTCTGCATTGTGCCAACCTTGAAAGCTGAAAGTGTTACATGCTTTCAGATTATGGAGCAATTCTAACGGATTTGGAGAAAAACTGCAGGTCTTCCATGTGGGAGCCATTTCTCCAGAGAGCTCACATCCTTCTAGACATTGTTACCAAAATACACCTTTCAGTTTAATTTGAGGACTTCATTCTAAATTAAGAAAACATTTTTAAGGAATGACATATGGAAAAGTCTGAGCATGAATTTTTTTCCTGGGGCAATGCAAGCTGCTTTCTAAATTATCATGTCCCAGAGAGGAAAGATGTGAAAATAAGTTTCTGCATTTGACCCTGTCCTGAAGACTGGAGTTGTAATGCATCCTACAGAATTATCCAACAGACACCATGTTAATGTGAGGTTCTTTTTATAAATCTAGACAGTGGTATGCCAACATATATCCCCAAGTGGCTGCTGTAATGTGAACCAGTAGGCACTCAGTTTTAGAGTACAAGAGTTAGTTTTCAGAAGTCAATCCTCAGTAATTGGTTTAATAGTTAATAATAACTGACTACTGTGGTGCAGTAAAGAAGCTATTTACCTCCATTAGAATGTCTGTAAGTGTGAACATCGTTCATTTGTGACCGCAGCCAAGAGAAAGTTTTTAACAACTTTTCTACGTCACTTTTAACAGAAGGCAATTAAGCAAGAAGTTTGTGCAGGTTGGAATTTTTTATTAGATACACTTTCTCCACTCTTCTTTTTTGTTGTTGTAGGCAGTGATACAGGTGCTTTGTGAGTAGCCAAATCTCACATAAATGCATCAAACGCAGTTCGGCAAGAAATGCTGAGTTTGAGAAACATTGGAAAATAATGTAGCATTCAAGTTAATACAGAAACACTTTGACTAGGCATCCACTTTTGTGTGTATAATAACATATTTTTTAAAAACATCTGAGTAATTTTAAAATGATCTAAAGCAAACAGAATGAGTAGAATTTTAAGGCTAAGGGCTCCTGGGAGAGGGATTTAGCTGTTAGTTTCTTACATTTCAGTAAGGAGTACATGTGCTTGAATTAGGCAATTGCTTACTTGCTTTGCTGACTCAGGGCCTCAGTAAAAATACTACTGTGCAGAATTTTCAAAAACACTTTTTAAAGGGGTATAGATATGTGGTTTCACAGAATTTGTCCTTTTGTCTTTAAATGCCATATATTTTCACCAATACTGAAGAGATTTCCTACTTTTTTCTTTCCTTTTTTTTAAGCATTCTTGTATATGCGTGTATCTATATATTGTGCTTGATTTCTTCTTCTAATTTACGGTGACATCTCTTACGATTCCCAAAGCTTCCTTTCAATTTATAACTTCTTTGTGCTTAAGCCTTGATGTGTAAAAATCAACATCAACTTATGATTAAGCACTTGTAAAATACTGATTCCTTGGTTAACTCCCCAAATTACACATAGCCCCACAAAGAACATTTATTTGAATACAAGCAGGCTCACAAAAAAAGAAAAAACAGAAAAAGATTTAAAAGTTTGCTTAGTGTTAGAACAAGCATATAATTCCCTTATTCTTTTATTTTGTTTTGGAGAAAATGGCTAGCGTGTACTTCAACACTTACTGAGTTGGAATGAATGTACTTAGTACTGAATTTGTGATCTGAAAAGCCAAATATGATTAATACAGAGGACATCAACACTAGTGCAAGATGCTGATGCTCAGCAAGTAATGTTCATTTCAGAATTTAATAGCACAGAATGTTATAAGCCACTTATTTCCTTCACTTATTTTTGGTCGTCTTTGATGCCAACATTCCAGTCTATGGTATATGGTCTTATATAAATATCTGATTAATATAAAGGCATTACTAGATATAGACCTTTGTATAACAACAAGCAAATTAAAAACAAACCTAGTACCTCCACTCTCTTCCCAGTATTTCTTCATTTCAAATAGTTACAATATTAGTAGAATAAAACCCCACATCAACTATTACTTCATCCTTGCCTGCCAGCCGCTTAAATTCCATTTAATTTCTTTTGTGTTAGCAGGTTGCATTTACAGAGAGCTTTTGGTTTTGTTATTTGTCTCAATTTGCTGAAGTAGCTGAGTATGGTCCAAACGGAAAAATAAATCACAGAGAAAGCTTATTAGGAAAAGTTTATATTGTTGAATTAGAAAGCAGTACGCAGTATTTGTTAGGCCAGATAAACTGTATATTGCTGTCTTTTGGGGACACTAAAAACAGAATAAAATCTTTTACCTTGGACACTCAAGTTTTTCTCCAAAGGTTAAGCTGATACAGCAGTTACTTCTTTAATTATTTATGGATGAGACGTGAAATGCCTGCCGAAGTTAGCAGAGAGAAAATAATGGCTAGTATTAAACATTTGACCTTGAAAGCAGCTCTGATTGAAAATAATTACCTCAAGTTTTAAAACCTTTATTTCCTGTTCTTGTGGCAATGTCCTTCTTAAGCTGTAATAAATTGCCCAATCATTTTAGCATCAGATTAACTTGACTCAAGTGTTTATTTCACATTAAGCTTCAGCATTACTGATGCACTATGTAAAAGTGATATTAATTATCTTTAGGGTTCTTTTTTTAATCCAGATTTCTTTGGTGGTATAAATTTTCATTGAGTTTGCCCTCAATGTTCCACAGAGGCCGAATGTCATTTCAACGTATCAAAATCTTAAAATTAACTCTGAATTTTCTGCTGACCTCTGTGATGTTTTGGTATTGAGCAGGTGCAAATGAATTCTCTTAGACTCCTTTGTTATGTCTATCTTTGTTGTCAATCTAGTTTACATTAACATCTGGAAAATGGATATGGGAAAATTATTGGTCTTGTTAATTATAATTAGCTGTCAGTCTTCTCAATGAGAGGTATTTTGGTCATTAAGTGAATAATTTTGGCTCATGAATATTCCTTCATATAATAAATATTTAAAAATGAATTGTAAAATGTTTGCTTTCAAGCATAACAATGTCCCCATACCTACCATGCTCCGATTTATGTGGGGTTTGTGTTTTGGCAAACATTTTGCCTCAAGGATACCAGGTGTAGCTTTGTAAGGTCCTTTGATTAATGTCTGTCTTGTCACATCACTGGTTGCTTTGGGCAAACTGTTCTATGAAAGGAAACCTTGCTGACACGGAAAAGAAAATTGCAACTCTGGTGTTCCATGAGATTTTAATTACAATAAACAACAATTAAACAGATTATTATAGCAGTGCAATTATTACTCTAAAGTTGACATTGTGTCAGCATCTTATTTTCATTGGTTTTGTAATCAACCTGTAGAACTTGCCTTGAGCTAGAATAGAAACCATTTTTAAAGTCAACACTACCAAATTCTAAGGTAATTTATTTTTGTAATTTATTTTAATCAGTGGGAAGATTTTCAGAGCTTTCTTTCTGTTTCTTACTTTTTGGTCAAAAAGCCATCAAAAATGTTTTGTAGCTACCTGGTTCATAGCAAGCCAAATCCTGTTGTCCTTATGCAATAAGCTTCGTTCTGACTGTGAATTAATTGTGCACTACTGGTCTGCCGTATTGTGTGTTCCAAACGCAGCAATGCCTTGTAAGAAAACTAGTGCAAAAGTATTTTTAAAAACTTCTGAAGTGGTCTAAGTGTTTTATAGTATATATCTGTCCTGTCTTTGGGGGTCAGAGACAGCTAATGGGGACTGAATCTCTCAGTTTGAAGAAAATGCATCTCCTCCACAGCCCATATTTATCTTTAAATAGCAGCGACAATAGCAAGAGGATTTTCTGGGGATTACAGGTGAAGATATGGCTGCTAAATGTGATCAAAAAGTAATTTTTATTTGGACGTTTCTTTCTTCTACCCATCCACTTCTTGCTTTAAAAAGGTAGAACTGGCAATATAATTGATGGAGAGGTTATAGCGTTTCTAAATGAAAAATAGAACTTCAGTAGGATTTGAACTAAATGCCTTTGAATACAGACACTCTCTTCACTCTCCTTTATGGCACTTTGTGGTAATTGAGCAAATTTTATAGGTCCAGAATTAGTCACAAGAGAACTTTCTGTACTACTCTCTGAAAGCAAAGGAAGCACAATGAGAGTTTTGAGAAAAAAAGAGAAAAAAAAATTAAGGAAAGAATATATCTGGGGACTAGTTCAGCTTTGATATGCTTCAGCTTTTGAGCTTACCTGCATGATGACTGCAGTGAAACTAAACCTGCGGACTGGCTCCCAACGCCTGCAGCCCAGCTGAGATGCACCTTCAGCAAAATGTCAAGGAAAAATAAGGGGTCTGCAAAGCTCCAACTGCGAACTGCATCAGCTGCTGTAGGAGAAACTACCCAGGAGAGGGGGAGAGCCTGCAGGTTTCCACACCTTTCCTAGAAACTGCTGTTTGAAGGATGTGCGAAGTTTGGAGATATTCCTTCCCACCAACTGAGAGCAAATCGAGCCAAAGGCTGCTCTTCTGTCACACCTGGGAAAGGGTCCACAGAGCTTGTCAAAACTGAGTTTCTTTCATTTTATCACCTTCAGTGAATGGACCTGGAATAATTCAGGACAATGAGAAAAGTCACCTAAGCCTGGCCCTCAGTACACTAAGAGTGTTAGCTGCCTAACAACTGAGATACAGAAGAGCAAAAGGTTTTTCCAGTGCTTTTGCTATGTTTTGGCATTAGTCTGAAAGAAGCCCATTAAAATTGGTCTTTGTATACATGATGAAACAGCAGCCACTGTAATCTCAGGCAAGAAACAAATGTACAGACATCTATTCGTATTTCCAATGGTCACATAACGTTCGGTGAAATGTCCACCTCCAGGGCTTCATTCAGCACCATGGTGCTTTGCTTGCTTTTCTGGTATTCTGGTATTGCACCACCAGATGAAATGCTCTACTAATTGGGCTGTGCACATATGTGTGGTTGTCAAAAGAGAAAAAGCTACTCATCTTAGAGTAACAGCAGTTCTCTCAACCGCGCTGGCTTTACTTACATCATATAGCTAATCCAATATCCATCCCTGCCTTGTAGCCAGGCATGGCTCCATGTCTGGGGTCAGTGGGCAACTGGGATGTGGTTACTGTGAGTCCCTCTAAGTCTTTCTCTTCAAATACAAAGATTTGGCACACAGAGAAAGGATACTACTACTAACCTCAAATCTTTAAGCTCTCTCCCATGAGGTACACGTGCATTAGCAGTGGAATGCGTGCATGAACACTATATCTTAAAAAGCTCCCATTAGTGCAAGGTAATTAATTTTTTGTTAGTTAATTGTACAGTTAGGTTCAGTATTATACAGTTATAAACATGTGGGGCCTGACATACTTCCACCTGTGCATATAGCTATAGAGACATAAGGATCTAGAACTCCGTGTGTATCGTGAATTTATTAAAGGTGTAATAGATACCTGTAAAACTTAATATTTTTTCTTTACATGAAGTTCATGGAACCTAGCTAAAACCATGGCCAGCAGTCTGACTCTGTGTTACCTGGGTTTTGAATATTTTAATGTAAGTAAGTGAAGGGTCATCATAATGAAGGTTTGGTATGATAAAATAGTTGTTCTCCAAAATTTACCTTTTCCATTCCAAGAGTGGTGTCTAAAATTGGAATCTTTAAAACCAGAAATGTTAAATCTATTTTAAGTTTTATTACATTACCGGATAACTAAGGGGCCATTATTATTCTGTTTATTGCTGTAGGAATATATCTGGTTGAAATTTTTGCTTGGAAGTGGTTAATTTATTAGGTGCTTTCTGGCTACATTATGGATTTTTTATAAAATACATTTGAACACCACTCTACAGTTCAGTTCTGCACACATGGTTTGTCTGCATGTACTGTCATCATTCTTTCATATCTGCTATTTTTTTGCTCATGATGGAGAAAGTGATGTTTTAATTTCCACATCATTTCATTGTAGAACCATTAAAATTACTGAAGGAATCTCAGCAACCCATTTAATTTAATCCAAAACCAGAAAAAACAATTACAGTTCTGTAGTAAGTCATCATTTTCTCTTCTGAGATGTTATTTAATGTTGGGAAATCAGTTTTCTATTTTTCTGTGTATTAACCAGCACTATGATGCTGACCTTTGATACCCAATTTCAGAATTTTTACGTTAATGCTGGAAGGAGATGTTGCAACTACAAATCCTTCCAAAGCGTAGATGCCTTTTTTCCTTTCTTACTCAGCACACTGCACTTTTCCTGCTCATGAAATATTTCTGAATTAAGTAATCTATTTTGTTTTCCTTATGGCAGGAATAGGAATTATTACAGTGACTTGCCTCTCCATTGACCCTGTCCATTCTTCTGAGAGACTTCATTCTGGATACTCTTACTGTTTAAGCTTGTCTGTAATTTAATTTCCTAGACTTCATTCCTGACACTTAAGGACATACTTACTTAATGACAATATTGCTTCTGTTCAACATTGCTGTTGTGGGTGGAAGTTTTATGTCTGTGTGATGGGGTGCATAGTGACTGACTTTTTATAGTTAATTTTTGGTTAAAAGCATTTTAACTTCAGAAGGCAAGGAGAGCTTGAAAGAAGAAAAAATGGCTTTGCCCACGTCAAAAAGAAAAAAACAAGTGCATTTTTGTTTTCTAATCTCCCGTGTACTCAGTGTTTCAGACACAATTTGACATATGCAGTCTTTGCATTCTAAGGTCCTTGAGCTTTTTGCAATAAGTATTGAAAACATGACAGTGAATAGTGTTATTTCTAGAAAACACAGTATCAGTCTTTTCCCAATATTAGTGCCTAATTACATTCAGGAACAACAGGATTGATTTGTTACTGTTTGGCTCCCAGTTGCCAGCGCTGACATCTCTGAAAGAAAACAAAGCGAGCAAACTACCCGACATTAATCACGTAATGATGTTATCAGATTTACATATGAGGGATATTCTCTCTTTCGCCCATTCATTTTCTGTAATGATCATTACTTCTTGTTTCACTGTGTCTTGATTGCCTCCCTGCTACCTGTCCAAGAGCTGATCCAAGCAGCTGGGCTGGGCTGGCTCATGGGCCAAGGATGATTAACTGCAAAGGCCGTTCAAGTCAATGGCCAAAACTATCTACGCTGCCTCTAATCCAGCTTCCTCTGAAAGACAGGCAGCAAGGATCAACCTCTCAGCTTGTGACCCTTCCATGATTTTACCCATGTTTTGTCCTGGAGGAAAGGGCAAAGCATTTTTCTCTCCAGAAGGTCTCCCGAAGGGCTCCCAGTTTATGGAATGTACATCGCACTGAGCTCGCTGCGCTGGGCAGGGCCACCAGTAGAGGCAAGGTAGGGGTCTTGCCTTGCTTCACGTAGGAAAGCAGTTATTGTTTTGCTAGTGATACAGCATGTAAAAAAAATATATAAATTCAAGTAGCCTTTAAGTTTTGTGTCCCGTATCTGTGTACATTATGTGTTTTGGATTATTTTCTGAGGAAACTTTTACATTTGGCGTTGTCTGTCAAATGGTAAGCTTGAACCAGTAATGAAACATGCCAGCATGGTCTCTGTGGATTCATACGCATTTCAACTTTAAAACTTCGTTAGCACATAGGAGATAATGACAGAAAACACCGAAAGAGCATCTAGAATTAGTTTCATAAATTGCCATGTATGTATGTTAAGATGGAACAGGAAAAGCAAGAATAATTAATGAAAGGTTTTTCCAGTCCTCCCAGGAAAAATAGCCTTCCTAAATAATTTAAAGACTGCATAAATGACTACAGCTTTCAGCTGGATTTCATTCTCAATCGTTCAGATTAATCAAGCTTGAGAAGTCTAGTCAGTTAGTGGTTGTCTAGCAAAAGTGAACTGCAGTTATTCTAGGCTTCTAGACAAAGCACATACACAGAAGAAAAGAAAAAAATGTATATACATGTGTGGGGAAGTTTGGTTGGCAGCTTTACGACTGGTGTTTAATGTTCACTAGTTTTCCAATGTGTATCTTTATTTAAACAGTATAATGTTATATTATGGTGGTGTTTGGCTGTCCCTTCATTCATTACCTCCATGTGAAAAAAGACAGGGTATATCGTCATGTCATGTAATCATTGCTTAAGACAGACAGCAAACCAAAAATCAATTGATGTCCAAATTATGAGGTATCTCACAGTTTGCTTAAATGCATGAGCTTTCAGAGAACCTAAATTCCTGAAGCAAGAAGGGGACTGCAATCTCACAAGGTAAAAAACCAGGTCCCTGCGTATTGACACTGCAATCTAAAGTTAGGATATTGAAACACAAACAATTCTGTAATAGCAAGCTTTAGTACATATGATACCCTCCTACGAGCAACCTTTCTAAATGCAGTAACAATGACAAATCCACTGCTAAATCTGTTAATCATGTGTTAATGTACTGAATTTTCTTTAATTTTTTTTTTATCACCATTATGCTAAAAAAAAGTTATAGAAAATTAATCTAAATGGATATTAACATTTTTAATTTGTTGCTTCAGGGTCACCATATGAACACATAGGCTTTTCTCTGCTAGCCCCTTATGACATTGCATCTCTCTAAAATAAACATTTATGGAGCAGATTGATATGACTTCTAACCTTTAGACTTGGAGCTGTATCTGAATGCTGGCTGCATCAGGCAAGGGAATTAATGAGTGTACCACTGCCTCGCTGTAAGATCTGTTCCTATAATGATAATTACAATGGCACTGTTATGCCATTACAGCTGAGGTGCTGTCACCAATCCTGTTACTGAAACATGAATTTTAAGGGGCTGGTAATTCAGTTATAAAAACAGTATTTATGTCATAGTAGTGTAATCAAGGGTGAATACAGGAAAGTGAATATTGCTTCTCCTGAGCACTGTTTGGGTAGGACCCAGCCTGCCTAATTTCGGCATCTTCTTCCTTGGGCTCCTTATGAAGCCCTCCATGAAGTGACGTTCGTGCTTCCACGTACGGAGCTGCGTTGGGGCTCTGCTGGCCTTCAGAGGGTCGTTCTCTCTCCATACATTTTCCTGTGCAGAATAAGCCTCTGGAGATCTTTCACAGCACCTACCTTTTCCCTCTGACTGCCGGGGTAACGTACGAGGTGTGCTCGGGGGTACAACTACCGGAGGCACCTCAGAACTTTTTGCTTATTTAGAGCTTACGTATTGACCACTTAGAGCATTTTGATCCGGAAAAATTAAGCTGGTTATTATTTAGGTCTGTGTCAGGGGACCTTCTCATGTTTTTGTTTTTGTGAGGGGGGATTTATTTTCTGCAGTTTTAGCTGTCTGAAAGTTAGTTGTTGAATCTAAGCCAGTCACTTAAGCTCCTTCTATAGTCAGTGGAAGCCTACTGGTTTTGCTCATCTTCAATACCTATTTTCAGATGGGAATGAATGTTCACCAGAGGTGTCTTTTGCTGTGCAGTAATAAAAAGGATAGTAATAATAATTAAAAAGAAGTGTACACTACTATCCTAAGTTTAGGCATCCAACCTATAGACCCATAAATTAGGGCAAGTGATTCATCTCTTGTGCTATGAAGACTGAATTATAAGACTTGGAGTCATAAGTCTGGAAGCTTTAGTTTTCACTTCTAAAGAACATTACAACGCTTTCATACATAAGTGCGGAAGTGAAATGAAAAATTCTTATGCCAGGCGAGAACCAAGATGATGCCAGCCCATGTGCAGTAACATTTCTATGCAAAGGGATAGAGATTTCTTTTAAATGAGTCGTGTATGCATGTATACATGCACTAGCACAGACATGTGACTACCTGAATAT
This sequence comes from Haliaeetus albicilla, assembly GCF_947461875.1. Lineage (NCBI taxonomy): Eukaryota > Metazoa > Chordata > Aves > Accipitriformes > Accipitridae > Haliaeetus > Haliaeetus albicilla. Next base: position 4,561,863 of record NC_091497.1, on the reverse strand, counting down.
ATTTGGGGAAGCCTGAATAAATGCTTTGATATGTTGGACTGTTTCCTCCCTCAGGATGATAGAGCTATAACCCCGCTTTCACGCGAACCAGCACTCCGATGTTTCATAACGTGCGAAGATAATTATCAAACTATTCAAGTCACGTCTGAACTTGTGATAGTCCATGATATATTGTTATTCCTCTTCATTAATATTTATTATTACATTATTATTTATTAATTATTTATTTTGCTCCTTATTTATTGTTACCGTGGTTGTTGGTTATTATTATTTGATTATTTGATTACAATCATTAAATGAACTCTATTAAGTGTAGGGGCTGCATTGCACTAAGCACATTGTGCAAATGGTGAACAGCACACACAGGAGGCACTAGCCAAGGGCTTCGCATTCTTTCTTTTATTCCTCTCTCAGAAGATTGAGGTGACTGGTAAAGGAGGCATTTTAGCTTATTCTTCTTCCTGAATGGAGTGCCACTGCCTTGTAGTTTTGAAATAGTTCTGGCACAAAATGGTTGTATTTCTTGTGATCTTTCTTCCTTCATGCCAAACTTATGTTTGCAAATTTTTTGAAGAGCAGGGATGAAAAAGACATTCTTCTTGTGAATACTAACCCTATGGAAATTCACTTTTATCTAAAAGTCTTTACCCCACTGAGTGTCTGCATTCTGCCTAAATATAATAAAGTATATAGAAAGTAAGTGGCAACATATTCCCCCCTTCACTTCTCAAACTAAGCAGTAATTTATTTTTTGATCTAGTAAATTTTGTAGAGTGGATAAAGTAATATATTCATGGTTAGCTGTGTTGGATCCTCTTCAAATAATGACTTTTACTAGTGGCATACTTCTTGAATCACTGTTGTCTCACCTATCCAGGAAACACTGGGGTGTATTTCTTACCATATGTAAATAGCATTTTACTTGAATAAATGTTCAAATTTTAGCAAATCAACTCAAGGAAAGTGCTGTAAAAACACAATTACAATTCTATGCTTTTAACCAAATTGCCAAGACTAAGGTGGGCATAAAATGCCTTTTTTTATTTGTTCTGATTATTTTTTAATAATAGCAAAGTGCAAATCAATTTGTAAGAATACATTAAAACTCATGCTATTCTTTTTTGCAGGAAGACTTCTAAGGAAGTGTCATAATTTAGAACAGCTTTAATGTAACAAAGAGAATCTCTGTTTTATAGCTGATGCAAAATTAATGGTTTAGTTTGAATGAAAAATAATATTCTGGACAGATTATTTGTAGATATTAATGCAATTTTGAAGTATTTTAGTAATCATACTGAATGTATGCGTTCATTTGTCCTTGATTGCTAGTTCATGGTGACAATTCTTTATGAAAGCAGCTCCTGTAGAGTAAGTTATTATTTTGTACAAACTAATGGTGCAATAAATTTTTTAAGTACCATAACAAACTTGTTTTAGCTATTAAAAAATTCATCCAGCACGTAGAATGATTCTTCACTCTCTTCTGCTGTCTCTTGTTTAATAGATATGGAGGTTTTTTGATGTTGCTACTATTTCCCTTACTTCTGAGGAGAAAACATTATAAAGTCCCCCACACATAACAATTGCTATTCCTCATTTTCTTAGGAATAATTTCATAATCAAAACATTTATTTCTAAACTAGTTTCTGAGCCTGGACTTACGTTCCTGTCTTCAGGCACTTAACCTTGGTCTTTTCTTTAGGAGGTTGGTTGCCCTAGTTTCCCACTAGGGTGAAGAGAGAGAAAGAAAAAGGTCCAAAGGGTGATTCAGATCTTAGCTGGGCCAAATCACCCCTTGAGATGAATATCTTTGTACTACCCACATAGCTCTTGACTTGTAATGTGTTTACCACTGACAATTTTGTGAAACTTTTGCTGTTGGACCACAGGAATTTTGATGGCGCCTAGGAAGTAAATTACCTTCTTGTTTCCAGATGGAAAATTGCATTTAAAGACAATTAAATATGTTATATAGGTAGTCTTCTACCTAATCTAATCTTAGAGAGTCTCTTGAGCTAATAAAGCAAATGAACAGGTTTAAAGATCTGACTTTTCTGGTGATGCACAATTCATACCTGAGGAATGTTTGGAAACCCCTGCTCCTTGTAATCCTCGATAGTCAAAGACTGCCAAAGTTGGCTGCTTTGGCAACATTCCTGATGAAATTTTACACACATGGAATTGTTAAATACTAAGTTGGAGGTAAATTCTGCAGCCCACAGAGTACATTTGGGAACTTCAGGGACACTGAAATGTCCTTGAAAATAAAGATTTTAAAAGTCACGTACGTACAGAGGGAGTGAGTATTTAATAGGTGTAGTCCTTTTGTACACAGAAGTCCCACAAATTTGATTAGTCCCAAGTGCAACCTACTTTATCCTCTCATTAGGTATGTGATGTCACCTTGGGTTGGATGTATTTTGCTCAACTTTAGCCAAGTAACACTCAGATGTCTAAGTTTAAGCTTGACACCTGAATTATTTTTGATTGTCTATTTTGTGGGTGAAACACTCTTTAGCTTTACTTGTTTTCTCCACTATAGAAGTGTCCAGATTAGTTTGGAATATCTAAGTTTTAGGAGATTGAAGTAGGCCAAATTAATCCCTTATATCTTGTATTTATAACAATGAAATCCAAAGAAAAAGAAGTCAGGTTTCAGAACTTGCAGTTTCTGAGACAGACTGAGTTTAATTTTGAACCTTAAAGTTTACTTCATATATTTGAATATGTATGAAATAAAAAGATTGAGGCTTCTAGACCTTAATGTGGGATTACTTGTGCCTTAAACAGGCTTTAAAAATGACAAAAAAAAAAAAGCTGGGGTGCAATAAAAAATTGCACAGGGTAGCTTTATTTTATATTATTTCAAAAAGTAACCAGTTGTTCCCTGCCTCTTATTTTAGTTTGTTTGCCACAAGGGGAAAAGATATGAGAAATATTTTACAGAGTTCATCATATGTATTGTGCCAAAGTCCTTGCTAACTTTTCCCCTGATATGGCCTTTAATGTGGAATGATTTTCAACGCAGTAAACACAGTCAGCATTGTGGAAATAAATTGAAAGGGATCATGGGATAGTTTATTAAGGCTGACAACTCTTTTTATTCTTCAGATAAATGCTGTACACGCTGAAGGGCAGATTATATGTAATTTATGGTCAATAGAAATTTTGTGAAAGTTAAATCTGGATATTAATTTGAAGTATCTCTTCTTTCCTTTAACCTTGTTCTCTCATTGATCTTGATGGCTGCAGATTTCTCAGTACTCCAGAGTTACAGAGACCTGGGTCTGCTGTGATGCTGTTATATCATGGCTGTTTTTTTCTTCTTCATGATCTTGGTTCTGTTTCGTACTGTGGGAAGTAGTGTTTCTAGGTTTGCTCCTTCCAATAGTTGTTGCTGTTATTGTTTGGTTTTAATTTGTGAAGAACATGTGAGAACACCAGAAAAGACTGTAGGAAAACTTTATGGTTTAGATACTTTGGGGGTACTGAATGTTTTAAGCTATAAAACACAGTTCCAGCTTTTTTTATTTTCAGCTATTTTTTCTGGTTCTGCTTTTTTTGCATAACAAGTCCAGCATGTGTATTCTTCTCCAAAGTCATCAAAAGATGACTTGCTTCGCATCCTGCGACAGAAGTTTTTAGGAAGTAACTTTTGGGAATTAGCTTCTGATAACCTTAATCAAAGTACGTCATTAATTTTTCCAAATTGCATTGACTTCTGCAAGGCAGACTGAAAATCACTGTCAGGAAAGAAGATATCAGAATATAGCTGCCAGTGTATGTAATACGTTTGCCCTCTCTTTCTACTTCTATTAAACTGATAAGCTTACCAGGTAGGGTAAGTTGCCAACAGAGCCCTGGGCTTCTAAAAACAGACCTTTCCTAAAAATTCTCTATGGCTACCCTGGAAATTTCTAGCTGAGAATATGCTGGACAGTTTATACATATTCTATGTATAAAATTAATTAAGTTGTTTTGATAGCACTGTCCTGTTTTCTCTGGTTTTTTTTCCTTTCTTTTTTTTTGTTTTGTTTAATTTTCCATTCTCTTAAAAAAAATTGTGACATCTAGGGTGTATTTGTGATAACAAACATATATTTATTTCCTCACTTGAAATTGTGGATTTGTTTTAAACATCAGTAACCATTTTTCAGGTGCTTCTAATTTTCTATTTAATTTTTTAAAGATCATCTGATTACAGTTTTAGGATCAAAACAAACACTGGTGACATTGGAACTATTTCTCAGTCCTTTTGCAATTATTATCCTGAATTATGATTTATAAAGGACAGTTTAATGTTCTTTATAGACTAAGGATTTTTAATGTGGAAAACTCTTGTATTTTGTAAGTGGAGTAATTGAGAGCTGGACTGCTTTGATCTTTGTACTGCTGCATCATTTGGCTCTGGCTATTTAAGGCTGTTTACAGACCACAGCCTGTTTGTTGAACAGCAGGCAGGGATGGAGAATTCAGTCAATCAGAATAAGGAGAGCTGCAAGGTCAAACCCTCCTATTCCTTCTACTTCCTTTGCTGTACATTTTAATTGTTAATATTTTAATTGTTAATTATGAAGATTAATATTGAATTGTTCATATTGATACATTTCATAACTCTACTCAATAGAATTTATAACAAACATGAAAAATGAAAGAACACATTCAGACATTAGTACTCATAGGAAATGTTTTACATATCAGTAATAGATTTGATTTATGTATACCTGCATTGCTATTGGACTTACTAATATCAAGTTTTTGGTTATCATAATTTTGTTTTGCGTGCCCCATACATAATTATGTTGATCTTCTGACACACATGCACACCAAATAGAGCCAGAATATGCAGAACAAAATGGCAGTTGAAGTTGTACATCTGAACCTTTTTTCCTCCACAGTGGCCTTAATCCACATCTAACAAAATCAAGTAGAAATTTTTACAGCCTGTTCTCTTGTGAAAAATCTGCCTGGCTACCCAGTCAATAGCATATATGTTATGGAGAGGGTTTCTGGTGGTGTTTCCCCAGGGTTATACTACTACCTCTGAATTTGGGTGCCCTGAATTTTTTTTTTTTTTTTTTGCTGCAAACACTGAAATGAATTTTCCTTAGACAAGTTGTGATGGGTATTTTGAGGAGGTAAGAGCCTAGTATTTTGTGTACAAATTCAAAGTACTCTTGCAAACTAAAGACACACTACATCCCTAGTTGAATTTTGTTTTTTGACAGCTTCGACAGTGTCAGTTTAACTTTTATGTTAAGTTGCATCCTAGGAGACTTGTACTTGCAGAAAACACGCTTTGCATCCCATGTAAAGATGATCAATCTAAATATTTACGCACTTGAGGATGTCTGAGAAGCTGATTTTATGGAGACACTGTACCTTTTAGACAGCAGTTCAGGTAATTTATTCTTAATTGTTTCGTTAAAGAGCAGCAATATGAAAATTCTAACTGTTCCCGCCAGCAGAGAGGAAGTTCAATCTGTCACAATGAATACCTTAAAATTTAACAAACAGCTATGGAGTCTTTCACCTTTATTTCCCTTCTTCAAATCAGATCTGTGGTAATGACTGAAAGCTGTAGATCCGTGATGGCTATTAGTGAAAAATGAGTTGAAGATCTCAGTCTAACAGAAGAAATAATTGATTTGGAAACCGAAAACCCCCTTCGCCCTTAGTGCCAGTTTCATGAGAAAGAGGTCCATGCTTATTCACAGCGCAGCCTGGGAAAACCTGTGCTTGTACTGCTGAGCTCGTTTAGGGGCTGAACTCCCCATGCCGTACAGCAGCCAGCCTTGCAGAAAAAACTGTACTTGCTTGTGAAAAAATAACTTTTAACTCTCACAGCCCAATGTTGGTTGAGGAGGAGAGACCAGATTGCTTATATGAGTAAAACTCCTTCAGAGACCTATCTAACCTCCTTAGATCAGGGTGCCCTTGGACTAGGCAAGCTGACCCTGTGAAACACACCTGTGAATTTGCAGTAAATACTAAGGAGATCATTTTTCCTCGTAGAAAGTTATGTTTTTTCTTCTTAGCTTGTCAGCGTTCTCCATTTCACAAGTACAGACTGAGCAAACAATACAAACTTGAACTGGTTACCAGCTCTAGAAGTTTCTTTCATCCACATGGCTAATATTTTGGGCACCCTTCCATTCAGATCATGGTGTGTGAGAAAGATAACAACTCTCATTCTGCATAGTTTTCCCAGATGTTTTTTTGCCAAAGGGAACAGCTGCCATTGTCACAGTTGTAAGCTCTGTGCTTGACAGCACCTTATGTCAGACCCTGGAATGGAATTTTGTGGGTTTTGTTGTATTTCCTTCATGGCAAAATGGTGCTCTAACTTTAGGATGCAGAGCATTACAACATCATTTGGCTGACAAATGCAACCCCTATGAGAAATTATGGCAATATACCAATCCCCGCATGCATTGTTTTAGATTTTGCTTTAGACTTTAATTTAAGATTTCTTACAAGTCTGCTCATGTGAATCACCCCTTTTTTGCATCTTGGGGACATGGGCAGGTTATAGGTTTTCCCAGTCCTCTTAAGTAGACAGATGTAGTGCAATACATTATGAACTAAAATATGGATAAATGGGCTTCAAAGCCAATGCAATTTGAGAGGAATTCATACCTGGGACTTGTCTTTTCCTTCTTAAATAATCTATACTGAAAGAAACAAATGACTTTGAGCATGCTACTGTTATTCACCTATGAAATGCTATATCACAATCCCTCTGTAGATATTACTCAGTATGAATTATGATATGAAAACAGATGTCTGACTTGATGTCACATAAAATATATCTGGTCTATTAATGTCTAACAATGTTTATTTAAACTAAAATTGCAAACCTTGAGATTAGAAAGCTATGTTAAATTTTACAACATGCATAAAGGAAATTGAGGAAACAATGACAGAATTTAGATTTCCAAATCTACTGCAAAATGCAGTATATCAGCCAAAGAGGTCAATGTATACATAATAACTCCATATTCTTTGTTAATACCATAAAATGGTGAGTTGGTTGGTTTTTTTTTTAATATGATATACCTGGGAGAATTGGAGATGGGAGAACAAACTATACATGACAGATGTTACTCACATTACTTACCGCACGACTGGAATGACAATGCATATTACAGTGATGTGCATGATGATAGGTACAGGTTCCATACAGAACAGAAGGGCAGTAGGGAAGAATAAACTGGTGAAAGAGGAAAAGTATTGAAATTTCCCCCAAATCAAGCCACTGTTTTTTCCTGTGGATGCAAAATTGCTGAGCTATCATTCATTTTTTTGTCCCTTGCTGCTTATAAATTTTGAAAAGCCTGAAAGTAAAATCAAAAACATTTGAAATTTCACTAAATAGTTTAATTTGTGCTTTAGCTGGACTTTTCTTCTGTCTTTTCATCAATTATTTTTTTTCTGGAAAGGGAGCAGAGCGTTTGTTGGTGTATATTCTAGGCAGAAAGAAAAAGATTTTGCTTTCAGAAAAGTAGGAAATACCTAAAAGGATCAAAGATGGGGTTATGTGTCCTTTGTCTTTCCCTGCAGGTTTATGTGAGGGACACAAGCTGGGGTGTGGAGGGAATGAAAAGGCTGCAGGTCTCACATTAACACCACCAGATGTAGTGCACATCTTCAAGGTCTTGCAGCCAGTCTGTCTGTGCTGCTGCTGCCAGTGGCCAAGACCTAATCAAAAGGTGGATCTTTCAAAAACAGGATCTTTTGAAGAGAGGCTCAGTTTAGATTCCAGAATTTTCTGAAATACAGCAGATGCAACTCAAAAATGTATGCGCTTACCACGTATGCCTACTGCAGGTCTGTTATCTACGTGCACCTAACATTCAGTAACTTCTGAATCAGCACGGGATGAATGAGACAAAGGGAGGGATTTGGAGGCACAAGGGTCAGAATACACCACCTGCAAAAAAAAAAGACGGGAAAACTTGGCTTGTACGTGTCAGAAGTTGTGGCTGCTTCACGGGTTGTTCTCCTGTGAGCTGGGATGAGGAGAGGAGCAAGGCCAAAACTGCTTTGGGAGGAGGTGTTGGTATCCTAAAACCAGAGTGAAAATACAGGCTTTCCCACCCAAATGATCTTCTCCCTCTTCTGCATCAGCATCTCCTACCCGTGGCTTGAACAAGAGTCAGGTTTTATTTTGCTTCAGCTACTGCACTTGATGCCATTTTCAGGACTGGGAAAGGTTTTTGTTTTCAATTCCAGGCTGATGGAGTTGGGGGAAGGAGAAAAAAGGGACAAGAAGAGTTATGAGATGAATAGCGAGATCATGTGTTGGGTTTTGTATGCAAGTGTTTTTTCCAGGTGTGTTCATAGTCCGTGATACAGCCATAAAAAGTGCCTTATAAAAGATGTGGATTAACATGATGCAATAGAGCTCCTGGGCTCTGGCTTACACTTCCAGACAAGGTGCTTTCTGTGATCGTCCGAGGTATCATGGACAGTAGGAAGAAAAATGCACGTTCAGTTGTTCTAAGAGATGACTTAATGGAGAGTTTCTTTCTGTTGACCAGAGATGGAGCCCAGGCACCTAAGTTAGGTACCTGAGATGGTTGGGTTGGCCTGGAGATGTGGTAAAGTGGTAAGGAGAGGAAAAACAGTCCTAACAGAGGACAAAGAACTAGATCTGAAGCAGGGCTGGGGGAGAGGGATGTAAGGGATTAACAGCAGCCATTTCCAGAGAGGTGGATGAAAAGGTAATGATAGCCTCTGTTATATGAAGAAAGGACTGATAATTGCTAGATGAGTTTAATTCATGGAGCTGTGATTGTGTTAGGCCATCTCTTCACATCTCATTGCTCCTCATGTGTGTCTGGGACAAAAGGCCAATAATTTTTCTCTAGTTTGATCTCTGATGCAATATAGATCAAAGCACCTTACCTTGATTCCTGCATTGTACCTATAATTTTGGGTTGAACCGCAACATATCTTGGTTATAGATAGAATAGCTGCTTAATGGACCATCAAAAAGTAATGAAAAATCACAGCTTATGGCCTCCACACAGCTAGGCAAGAGAAACACTTTTCTCATGCCAAGAATGCTCTGATTTATACTTCTGGAACTTCTTCAGTGTAAATCGAATATATCCAGGTGATTTGGTGGAAATATTACCATCACACTCTTAATAAATTCTCTCTTAAAATTGTATTTCAGTAACATAGAAAAGTCTGAAATCAGACTAAGTAATCTTGTATTACTACATGTTTAGTGTGTATATGACTATATTTTTCACTTGAATGTGGGCTAAAATACATTTTTTATTGAGTCAGTCTAGAGCACAGAGTTAGGAGTAAACCAGCACATTATTTTATTATAACTTTATTGTTACCTGTACACGATGCTTTTACAATAGCTGAACTGTGCCAAACATTCAGATCAGTGCTTCAGAGGACTTGTATCCTAAAGGCAAAACAGGCTCAATACAGCACCACAAATCAACCACTGACAATAGTACAGTGCAGTGTATAATGCACTTCCAAAGTGCCTTATAAATATAAAAAGCAAAGTGCAAAGTAAGGAAGAATGTTTGCCTTTAAGCTACTGCTCCATAACTTCTAAATATAATCTCACAGGTTTCTTCATAAACCAGCTTCTGGTGTTGTTTTGTTCTTTTCCCGTTAGTTGTTGTCATGCAGTCTCTCAAAATAGACGAGGGAGGTACTCAGAAAGAGGTTTATTCTAATCAGAATTGTTTAGCACTCCGACAAACATTAGTAAACTACAGGTTTGGATGTCCGTCAAACAGAACTAATACTACACAGCTGACTTAAACTTAAGTTATAGGGATGATGACCCAAAAAGCGCAACCACTCACCCAATAAGGCGAGGGCTCTCAGCCTCGAGGACTTTCCTCAGGAGGTGTCCCAGTCGAAGGCCAGAGCCCCGACTGCAGACCCGCTGCTCCGAGGAGGACCGACTCAATTTGCCCTCCGTTGCCAGGCTCCATTTATACCCTAGTTGAATCTGATCCATGGTCATATCTGGTCAGCGGTCTAGAAACTTCTCTTGACTGAGGAGTTTCATGGGCTGAAGGCCTTGTCTATCGACCGAACGACCTTGCCTTTCCTACCCCTCGGTGAGGTGGGTGCATGACCACAGCCATCACACCACACGGCTGGCCGGCTCGACCCCCAAGCCACAGCCTCTAGCTTTAACCCTTTCCTTTCAGCGGTTGGGAAGGTCCCATCTCTTGGGGCAGGTGTGCCTGCCACAGTTATGCAGAGGACTTCATCTGGCTGCCCTGTACGGAGGGGCCTCTCTCAATCTTCAGAGAACAGAAATAATGAGACCATAAAAGTAATAGAATCTGCCGTTCTTTGTTCCTGTTTGAGAGACCCTCACTTCATTTCACCCTCTCTCTTCTAAGCAAAGGAAGGCTTTGCTATCCTCAGTTTTTTCCCTTGTGTATGAATATACACATACATAAAGCAGGGAAAAGACACCTGTTATCGTAAATAGGTATAGAGGCAAATGCTATTAATTCACAGCTCAGTTTTAAGACTCCCTTTCTTCCTTTCCTCTCCACCCCTTATTTCCAGTTGGTCAAAGTACAAAGAGTCAGTTAAAGACACAGTGAAGCTGGATCATTTATTTGGCTACATACAGGCATTTTGTAGAACAATATACGCTACATTCTTCTGACTCCTTGTCTTTCCTACAGTTCTTTTACTCAGAACTATATGTAGGTGCTATAATCTATCAAGTAAATCGTTGTTTGACATTGCTGAGTGGATTTAAAAACAGAGTTTACATGTAAACTGTGGAATCTGAGATGTGGGAGGACTGGTCTCATAGTTAAACAAGGAAAAAAACTCCACAATTTTTCCAGTTGTTTAGTTTGGAAGCAATCTAGGGTACAATCGTAATCGCTCAAACGTGACATAATCAGTTAAATCAAAGGCCTTTCCAGCCTTTAAAATACTGAGGCCAATCAGATGGTTATTATCCACTGCCATTACACATTTAGAAAACTGAAAAATAACTGAAGGTAGATTTAAAAAAATAAGTTATCTTTCATTTATAAAACATGCATCTCAATAAATGTCATCAGCAGCTTTTGGAACAGCTTTCCAGAAGCATGTTTATCATTGCTGGATAAGGAATTAACTATCGTCTGCAGTCTATCTAGCACTTCAGTTTAATTTATGGAGGTATTGTACTCTGGAGAAGGTGAAAGTAGAAGCAAAAAATGGAAAAAGACAGATAAAAGAAATTAATTTGAATGTGTCAATTTAAAGATAAAGAAAAAAATCTAAAACAGCTCTGTAACTTTTATAAGAGCTTCTTTTATCTGGAGTTATACCCTTCAGTTCTTTTTCGCAATGAAGAAAATAAAGTTCTTGGGGGAAAAAAAAATTAAAATCTACAGAATTAAAGGAAAAATAACTTAAAACCTGCTAAGGGAATCCTGTTCTTTAAACTTCCAATAGACAATGCTCATCAATAGCCATCATCCTGGAAACAACATTAGTGATAATGGAAGGAACCATGAGAAGCAGTTGGTGTATTGCGGACTATGACTTTCTCCTCGTGGAGATTCCTGTGTCTGTGACCACCACGCATACTCAAATTGCTGCCTAAACAGTTAATGCCATCTACACATCTAGTTTCCACCACAGCAACACCTAAGCAGCCACTTTGCTCCATGGTAACTGCTCTGAAGTGTCACAGTAGCTTTCACCAATCCTTAACAGACACAATGTCCTGATGTTTATTATCTTTTCCCAGTTAAGTCTGCAGGGTGAGATGGGGAGAAGGGGTATATATCACTTCCACTTACTCTTCCCCTGATTCACACACTGCTGTCTTCTCTGCTGTATGCAAATCCCTGAACCAGAAAGAAATATTTATGTGGTTTGGAAGAAGGGGCTGGTCCTGTTTCAGCTGCTTTTCTAAATTAGATTAATCAGCAAGAATGATTAATACTATTAAAAATTTAGTAGCTTGTTTTTCCACATATAACTCTCTACATATGTTATTTGGTTTACTGTAAAGAGACAGTCTACTTAGAACAAATACTATACCAAAATTAAGTAACATGTCTGATTTATATGAATCTGTATCATCAACATTCATAAGTAATGATGTTACTCTGCTCAGTTTCTACTCATTTTCCTAGGCCACCAGATCAGCACAATGCAAACAGAGAAAAATATGTAGCAAATTAATCCTCCCTTAGTTTCCCTTTATTTTTGGTTGAAGTTAAACACTTCAATAATTAAAACAAGAAGCTTTGTAGGAAAAACAGTCCTTCTTTTCATATAATTACACCGTGTATCCAGATGGATGAATTGACGGCTTTTCATTCATCATAAACACATCTCAAAATATGGTTTTCCATAGTAGCAACTGGTCAAAATGTGGCCAAACTGTGACCATACCTTCAAAAGTATTTCAAATAGGGGCACAAAAAGCTCTTGTTTTTCATCTCCAATGCAATACCAAGTAGTAACACTTGTCTAAATATGCTGACTTACAGGTCCTCCAATTTTATTGCAACTTTAGTGGATCTTGTAGAGATCATAATCTAGAAATTGCTTACCCCTTGAATATTGGAGTGGAAGAAGGATTAGCTTCACAGAGCAAGAGAACTGACCCATTACAGTCTGTTCATGCTAATGGTCCTGCTGTTACCACTTCTGCTCTTCTAAAAAATGCTGCATCGAGACCTAGTTGTGTTGATGCCAACACAGATTTCTGAGACGGAGGTCAAAGACTATGTTCTGAGCATTTGTTTATATTTATGAAGAATATTTTTTCAATTAGCTCTCCTGGACTTTGGGAAATCTTAACAGTCATAAAAAAAATTCCAGCATGTAAAGTAATAAATATTACAAGCAGTCCCTCCTCCTCTATGCCAACCGCGCATAAATCAGGTATTGGTGTCCAGCAGAGCCAACATCAGATACAGAAAGTTATTAACCATCATGACGAGGGAACAGCAAATGCTGATGCTAACAAAAAGGTGTTTAATCAAAACCTAGCGTACATTGGTAATGCAGTAGCACTGCATGCAATGGCATTTCTTCTCAAATTATATGGAGCAGTTGCTTTAAATTGTCTGGCAGTATTAAGTAATGATAAAGTTGTTCATATCTATAGAAATAAATTTTACATTCACCAAAGAACAAGACTGGAATAAATAATACTTTTTAAGTAGGAATGAATTCCTAGGTCTAATGTTAACTTTTGTTTCCACAGTCTGAAATAATGAAAAAAATTATTCTTATGGTCTACAGACTTTTGTGATAATGATAAATTAAATCTTACTGACCACAAGTTACAGTGGTCAAAAGTTATCCCTTTGATTATGATATGAATCTTTAGAAGTTACATTTTCTGGCAAAATCATCCACTAGGCAGTTGGGTCCCAGTTGTCCCAGTCCAGCATTTAAGTCACTCACAAAGTTTTAAGTTGAGATCAATGCTATGCAGTGTTTTCCAAAGTAAATCAAAATGAGATCTGCAATGTATATATTTTTATTTTAAAGAGATCAGTTTCATATGTGCATTTGATAATCAGGGTTATGATCTATTAAAATTACTTCTTGTCTTTAAAGAGAAAATTGTGCTAGGTATTTCCAGGTATGATTAGGTACTTAAACTGCAAATGTCTTTCTGTTAACATCTGCTTGCTCTTTCTCCCTAAAACTGAAGAAAATGCCCTCTTTGGCTCTTGCTAGCTTTGTAAGCATTTCACAGAAATACCTCCCCATTTAGCTTTAATTTCAGCAGCTTAATACAATTAAAAAGTTGTAAGATTTCCTCAAGTAAATATCTGTTTAGAATGCTTAAATGCAGAAAAATTTACACGGATTATTCTTAGATCCTTTCAGTACATAAGAGTAATACATTCATAAAGTGTTCAGATTATTCACCTATTATTCAAAATTTGGGATGCTACTCATATTATGGCTACTGTCATAATCATTTCATAGCCATAAAGTTATCTATTTTCTGATTACCTAAAAATTGAACTGATTGTGACTATTTTGAAAAATGAGGGAAGAAAATCTACCTTTGATGTAATAACTCTATCCTTGTCATCTCTCAATAGAAAAAAACCCCACTTTTTTCTTTTCTTTTTTTTTTTTTTTTTTTAAGTTGATTTTCACTTGAAAGTTCTGAAACAGTGGTCTTAGAATTTCACAGAACTGGACCAGGTCTTTTCTACAAAAAGAGCACTACTGGTTGGTTACTTGCTAATGAATGTATCTGTGGTAATTAAGTAACAAATTACTAATACTGTTGAGCTGTAAACTATTTGTTATTTCATTACCAGTTACAAAAATCTTTGGATCTAAACACCGTATTGTAAAAATAAAAAAATGATAACAGATTCATTTTATTTATGGGATAGTTGTGCTAGACTATCTCCAAGTACAATATAATATTCTCAGTGGGGAAGTTTTTCCAATCTGTAATAAACATTGTTTTGAATGAAACCCCACTAAGATAAAGTCTGTCAATTACACTATATTTTAGTGAATTCTAAAACATCTAAACAGAAAATTGAGCAGTCATAGCGGTTAATAATAGATTTGCACAAACTCGTTCTCAGCCTTGCTTTTTCAATTAAATTTCAATATTTAACTGTTGAAAGGTTATGACGGAGGCATGAATCTTCATTGTCATCAAAACATTAAACAACTGCCACTATTTAGAGCAAGGAACTTTTATCTTTTCAGCAGTTAATCTTGGAGGATTTGAAGGTATTTTCGGTTCCACTGCATATATGTTTGCATGGACAGTGATCATGAAGAAATGAAATGTTACTCTAAAAACCGGAGAATCTACTTAGTACCATGGGAATTTTCACTTTATGCTTGTGGCTGCATATTGTTTAAGGCACTTAGATGCTGCCTATGATATAAATTGACAAGATTTAAAGACCTAAAATGTAAATAAGTTTCTCACCTATCAGATGGAAAAATTGTTTGCTGTGAAGCCATTTTCCTTCTGTTTCTAGTAATGCAATGTATCCCTTGACCATTTTAAAATAATTTAGTGGAAAAGAAACCCCAAAAAAGTAGAAATGTTTGACTTTCATATTTTTCCCAATATTAGACAGACGTGCATAATGCATTGTCTGAAGCACCACTAATAAGGGTTACCATTACCCTCTAAGAAAATACAGTTCTTATCCATCTTTTGTAGGCAAAATCGACTACATGCTTTGTCTGTTCAGTCTACTTATATTTACAAATTATATAGGTATTAGATAAAACTTTATAGATTTCCATAGTAAAAAGGCCAAGAAATCATCTGTGTAACAGGGAAAACAGCTTTGTAAGTCCCCAGGGCAGTGGATAGTTTATTATGCCAACTGTGAGTCTGGACTGAGTTAATTAATTACACTTAAATGTTTATCATCACTCAGTGTACAACATTTTTTCTATGCTCTGAAAAAAAGATACTGAATTTCTGGTTGCATAGTTGCTTAAGAATTTCATGTTTCCTAACTGGAAATTCAGTGTGAAAGGTGGCTGAAAGAGAAACCACATTCTCTCGCCCCCTTTCATAAGTTCAGTATAGGTCTTGAGGGTTTTCGCTTTCTGTTATTGAGTTCTGCAAAGAGTACACTGCATCTTGGTCACTCATAAAGAAAGAACCATTATTCTTTGAATTCAGAAGTATTCCCCCTTCTTTGAAGAAGGCATTCGTGGCAGCAATAAACACTCATTTTATTACACGGTGAGAATGAAATCTTTGCTCCGAGGCAGGTTATGAAAGAGATGTGCACTCCTACTTTCCTATTCACCATTGTGCAGCCATTTGCAGGCTCAATCAAAGCTCACAAACTTATGTTTATGCAAAGAAGATATCAGAAACAACAAATTAGATAGCTTGTGGCCAACCACACAAGTAAATATCTTTATATAAACTATTCATCAAAATTTATGAGAGCTGAGCGTATCTGTTAAAATCTAATCATGTGCAAAGAGCAGAGAGTCAGTAAAGTATATTTTCTGCTGTGAATCATTTGTCTAACTTCAGAGAATAGGAAGAAACAGATCAAAGGGTAACTGGAATAGCTTTTTACAGGTATGAGATAAGAATACCCCTGGAAAAGGAAATGCATTTCTTGTTTTGGTCTCACCATGTTAGCATACGCACGGAATTACTAAATGTAATTTGGTAAGGGCATCATAGGCACGATCAATTCCTGCTATATGGAAGTCAGACAGTATGTTTATGTTTACTCCACTCTCATGAGACCCCACCTGGAGTACTGCATCCAGTTCTGGGGTGCCTAGTAGAAGAAAGAGATGGTCCTGTTAGGGTGGGTCCAGAGGAGGGCCACAAAAATGATCAGAAGCCTGGAACACATCTCCTGTGAAGAAAGGCTGAGAGAGTTTCAGCTTTTCAGCCTGGAGAAGAGAAGGCTCCAGGGAGACCTTGCTGCAGCCTTTGAATATACAAAGAGGTCTTACCAGAAAGATGGAGAGACACTTTTTTACCAAGGTCTGTAGTGACAGGACAAGGGACAATGGCTTTAAACTGAATTAGGGTAGATTTAGATTGGACATAAGGAAGAAATTTTTGATGAGAGTGATGAGACACTGGAACAGATTGCCCAGAGAAAGCGTGGATGCCCAGTCATCGGAAGTGTTCAAGGCCAGGTTGGATGGGGCTCTGAGCACAGTGATCCAGTGAAAGATGTCCCTGTCCATGGCAGGACGGTTGGACTAGGTGGTCTTTGAAGGTCCCTTCCAACCCAAACCATTCTGTGATTCTCTGATTATATGCTGAGTAGCTATAGCTGGATGTTATGCTGTAGCCTATACTACAAGGAGTACTAGTAGCTTCATTGGGAGAAATGCCGGGAAAAACACTACTCTGTGTGTGTGTCACTGAGCAGGACTCTCTGAAGGCAAACATCTCTGCTTGTTGATATAAAAATGCTAAGCAGCTAAAATGCATCAGCAAAAGAAAGAAGAAAGCAAAGTCGTTTACAAACTAAAAGTGCTTTAGCACTAGTGTAAATCTTATTTAAAAGTCTAATTTTAGTCTATCCTTTTTTACCCATCCATTTTTGTTAGAATTTTTTCAAGAGCAAAAGAAGTAATATAATGAGGAAGTTGCCCAGACTGAAGGAAAAAATCTAGCTAGAATTTGTTATAATCAACTAATTATGCTATACCATGGACAAAATCTAGTCACGGGCTGCGACTATTTTTGTTAATTCCCATACTAAGAACAACAGTGAAATGGACCTTAAGGATGTCACTTCCTCCCACTGGCTGCCATAAGCAAGACAGAGCTGGAACCGAAGGGAAACTTCTTTTGAAGCAATTTGTGTTCCTGGAATCCTCTATAGGAACAAATCTTTTTCTTACAGGTAAGTCTAATATGATTTCTGGTATTTTCATGGGGAAACAATGGATAATTGAATCTAATTTTTGTGGCTGGTCTGATGCACCTTGGGGAAAGGAGCAGTGCCAGAGGTAAGGTGCTATCAGCGTTTCAGAAAGATGAATATTGCATTTTCCAGTGTAATTCCTGAGTGCTTGGTGAAGTGTAGCAGAATCACAGTACTAAGTACAGATCAGGTCACTGAGTGGAGGTGGAGGGCAAAAAACTGCCTGTGATAGGTAGCTGTTCAGACAATTTGTTCCTTTAGAAAGACTACAGAGCATCTTCTGTGAGGCTGGTTTTTCTGTATTTCTTTATATGCAAACTAAAGCAGGGAAGGGCAGACATATTTCTGAAACTCTTAAGAAATAAAGTCAAAGCCTGCATCATGTGATAGCTTTGACTACAGAACAGCCTGTTATAATAGCAGGGAAGTCGCAAGGATCTGCCAAACAAGGTGTCCCTGGGGAAAGAAAAATAACAAGGTGACTGCAGTGGGAAAGAGGGTAGTTCTCAGCTTCAGTTAAACCGATGGATGAAAAAACCAAACCTGAGGATCATCTCATCAACAAATCTGGAAATAATACATGGTATCAAGGACCTGAAAGGAAGATGCTTTGTCCTCTGCTTGGAGGCACAGTGTTGTGAGCACCTCATTTACTGGTAGGGTAACACTGAATGTTTCAGACGCTGAGCAGTACTGAGCTAACTCGGTGTCATTCCTGCTTTGTACCTTACTGTACTTTTTAGCCTCTGCTGCACATTCTTGTAGCAACCATCCCTACGGGCAGAGACAAGGCTGCACCTGTAGCCAGGCTGTGACCACCAGGCTCTGTCTCCATTTTGTGGCCAGCAGTGGGAAGGATGTGGATGATGGCTATGTTGTGTTGTGATTGCTATGCACTCATCTCTTCGTTATTATGTGGTTTGCTCTGCGGGTACAAGGGACTAATTCTGAGAAGTACAAACAACTTGCAGCCTGGAAAGTAGACAGTACATTCAGGTTGCTGCATGCAGCCACTCTAGACCCAATCATTTGAAAATTTTGCCTTGGTGAAGTGAGGTGTCCGTTCTCACTGGCAGACTCTTGGGAGATGTTGTGGATATAAATTATTTAGCAGATTGAAAAGGCAGAGGACAGGCTCATGAACTTAGAGGCTGGTAAAAAAACGATTCTTGGGAACGAGGAGACAGGGGGAAAGAGGGTGGTGTTGCCCACACTGACTGTGGCCATCAGATTGTATGGGAAGATGCTGATCTCCATCTCAGGAGAGACAGATGCACGTGCAGATTGCTTGTTGCGTTAACAACCTTGCCTGGGTTATGTTTTGTTTTAAATGTTGAGATTAAAGATTGCTTTGTTTCAACTAAGATACAGTCAAACATGCTTGGGTCATTGAATGCACATGCTCGGCTGAACTCCAGAAGGGAAGAGGTGCAGGGGCTGAGCACACCTGGGCCTACTGCAGTCATGGCAAATACCGGGGATGTTGCACTGTCTGACTGGTCTAAGACTTGTAGACATGCACTGTAGGGGGAAGAGATTTAATGCCACAGAGATTATAACATGCATCATAGATGCTGTGCCTTGAAGACAGGAAATAAAGCAATAATGAAATATGGAATGGCAGAATGGTATGATATAGCCTTTATCAAAGAGTATAAGACTGTGCTGTCTCCTGACTGGCTGATAGAGGCAATGAAAACTGATTGCAGGACCACTGCAGAGGCAAATCGCCAGTAAATAATGTTAACCATTCAGGCTTCTGAGTGTGCAGACAACAGGAGTATCACTGAAGGCTTTCACTAGTCTGCCATTTGACACAATAAATTTAAAATGTCATTATCTTGTTTTAGTTTATATGAGAATGGATTCATTAGCCTGAAAAGATTTCAACATTCAAATGGACATTTCAGAAATAGCTTTCCATATTCAGCCTTAATGCTTTTTGAGGGAGCCCTTCCTTACTTGGGACAGGGCAGAGGACCAAGTTGTGACTGTTGATCCTTCCTGCCCTGTCTCTGGTGAGCCTGTTGGTGTTTCTTCTGTGTCAATAGTGGAGTCATAGTTAGAATGAAACACCAGATAAGCAACATTTTTTGTTTCTTTCAACTCTTCTCTAAAAATATCTTTCAGAGTTTGAATCCTTGATCAGTGATTCATGATGGATCTCTGTGTCTAAGTGATTGACATAGTGATGGGTGCTAGGTAATAGGCACACTGCTTACAACTGAAAACTTAATACTTCCAACAGTTGTTAAACAGTATTATCTATATCACCAAAGAAGAGCTGAAAACCCTGTACCTGGAACAGCTGTGGGTAGTAGTAACACATGGTTATTACCATTATAAAAAGTTATCTATGGATGGCGTTGCTCTTTGCAAGAAGTGGTTGTTCAGGTGTTAAAAGAAGTTTTTGCAACATTAGATGGATTAACGTCTCAGTCGTTGATACTGTAATCTCCTGCTGTGGATGTCTATCATTTTTAAGGGATGAAAGAATGTTAAGTCTGCTGCAGAGATGCTTTTTCTTTTTGACATGAGTGTGAAAGATACATGACATTTATTATCAGTAGGCTAAGGAGAAAGGTCTTTGAAAGTGCAGATGAAGTTGGATGATAATTCTAAATATCTCTTTGAATGACTTTCAGACCATGTTACAAGAAAGTTATTTTTGTCTCCATTATGACATAAATATAAGGCAAGATTACTTCTGAGATGGTTGCAATGATTTCTAGCCATATAGATGAATATAGCTCTGAATTCTTTACATTTTTCAGATGTATAATTGTCATAAGATGCCCCTTATATTCTATTTAAAGCTTTGACAACTTTCTTTTTTTTAAAGTTAGGAGAGAAGAATGACTTTGTTTATGTTAAGCTTTCCTTATCAAAATGGTCTGGCCTTCAGCAGCTGGATGAATAGAAGAAATGTTTCAAAGCCCCTTTAAAATTTGCACAGCACTGCTGTCATCTCAGATGGGGCTAGGTGTTCCATCAGAACAAGAAAAAAGTGTTGCCATAACATGCTGGATTATTTTGTTTTCTTTCTATCAGCTTGCTTTTTTTTTTTGTCTTTTACTTCCTGCTGTGAGCAAGTTCTGTACTTCCCCCAAACTTGTTCTGAGAAATCTTTTTCAGGACTAAGTCCTTCTGTAAGTCAGTCTGTCTACATTCAGACTGAAGAATTTGCCTGCTTACACAAAGGCTAACTCACTTTCTGTGTTTTCCATGTACTTGCCCAAATCTTCTACACACGGGTATGTATACAAGCCATGTCCTGAAAAAGAGACCTTTCAGATGACTTTTTTGTATTACTCTGGTTTAAACTATCTGTTGCTTATCTTGTGTCTCTTAAGCAGTTCTCATACAAAGTAATATGCAAACATTCTCAAGTGTCTTTGGATGAAGGAGCGGCAGAGCTGAGATAGTACTGTGATAAGAAAATGGCTAATTGGCTATGGGCAGAGCATATTGATAAGAAGCACACCACTGGTTCTGTAAGCTTAGCTATTATTTCTACATGTCACCAAGTAGTGTCATACAGACACATGACGTGTGTCATGTCTACACAACGTACCAAACCACTCAGATCAAACTTGGGCATCATGAACATGGTTCTGCATTGAATCACAGAGAACCCTCCCCCTACCCAGTTGGCAGCACCTTCACCCCGTCACATGGAAGCCATGCCAAATGCCTTGCTAAATTGAACAGTATAAAATGCATTTGCCAAATTTCACTTGCTGACCTTGATATTTATGCCTCTAAAAATGTCATGAACTTCATCTATGCTCCCTGTCCATGAATTCATGTCTGCTATCTACAGTCAGTGTGCTTATTCAGGTGTTCTCTTATCAGCTGTCTCAGAATAGATTTCCATCTTTGTTTGCAGTTCTGTGACTTGTCTTTTTTTTGAAAACAAACAAACAAACAAACCAACAAACAAACCGACCAACCCTATTAAATTTCCCACTCAACAGTCATCAAGAATGTCTTGAAAACTTTGTAAACTTTAAGTTAACCTTCTTTTCCTTTTTCTTTTCTTTTTTCTTCTTTTTTCTTTCTTTTTTCTTTTTTCTTTTTTTTTTCTTTCTTCTTTCTTCTTTCTTCTTTTTTTGTTAATAAGAGAGATCCACTGATTTTCTATTCACTTTTACTAAAATTCCTGGATGTAGAAAAAACACTAAATCTTGGCTATTTCTTCCAATGCAACTGACTTTTTCATATTTCAGTTCTTGTTGAAGTAGTCACTTCTGAGAGAGGGATCATTTCTAGATTGAGTTACAGCTGGAGCTTTTTGTTTTTAAACAAAGATTAAAATGTGAGCTAAAGCAAGCCATTTCCCAGGCAGTACTGAATACTGATTGGAATAGGGATAGATGTGTGAATATATTTATGCATAGGTACTCCGAGTTTTTGTCTGCACAAGCTGCCAAGACTTATAATAAATCCTGGGAAAAACCTATTAAAATGATGAGGTCATTTTTTTTCCTAGTTCTATTCTTCAATTCATATATGCGTTTCTCACACATGTTTGTGAAAATTTTTCAAGTCAGTGTGCTGAATTTTTTTTTTTAAGTTATTAATCACTATGCTTTGGGTCAGTATGTTTGAAATGCAGCTCTGATATGGTCCAAAAGCAGAACTGAAATATTTTGCTTTTCAAAGTTTCGATTCACTTACAGTATATTTTTATTATACCCTTTGTGCTAGTCTAGTTTATAATTTCCTTTCATTCAAGGTTAAAAACACAAGCCCAAATGTGGCGAAAAGGAAAAACAATGCTTCATTGACATTTGAGAACATTCTTTTCAACTATTTTCATGTGAGTGGATGATAAAAATATGTGAATTATAGGAGGACCGGTAGGGACTTGATGAAGGGACTCTGAGACTGAAAGTTTGCCTGCTTTTTCAACCATATCCAGTTTAATGAAAGATATTACCTCTTACTACCAACCGTATGTCCCTAGAGTTAAAACTATATAGAAGTTTCTATTTTAACATTCTCTTGGCACTCGTTTATTGGGTGTTCCTGTGGGCTTGCTTTCACAGAAAATCATGTCACTTACTGCACTCAGGGTACCCCAGGCAGCCTTGCTTGGCTGGAATTAAAATGCTCGCTTTGCAGCGGGGAGCTCTAACCATATTCAGATAGGGATGTGAGTACATACTTGCTCTTCTGGTGCTCCTGCAGCCCTGGAAACTCATTACACCTGTGAGTTTCTCAGCCTCCCGCAGGCGTATTTTTTTGTTTCTTAAAAAAAACAACCCAAACCAAAGGTTCCTTCCTTTGCTCCTCTGCCCCGTCTAAACTGCTGTGCCTTTCTGTCCCTTTTGGGTACATGAGTAGTTGGTTTAGCAACTTCTTGTAAAACCTTGTTTCTACTTTGTCTGAAGCCTAATCTCAGTAGCAAGTCCAAGATTTACCTGTGAATACTAATGTCTGAAAATGTTGACATTGATGTATCTGTCATTTTGGACACAGGTGGATAGGAGATGTTTTGTAAGGACTTTTTTCTTACTTGATTGTTGCTGTGTAAAGACTGCTGCAAGACAGCACCTAAAAGGGACGAATATTGGAATTCATGGACTCATGTCCATGAAATAGAAGCTAACTTTGCATATGCTGGAAGATGAAAGAAGAATGGCATATGAGAGGACAGAGAAAAGAAAAATCAAGATGAAAAATGTCATTACTGAATCTAACATCATTTGCAAATTGAATCCTGAAGACATGCGGTTTTATTAACTCCTGTGAAACCTGGCAGACCAATATGAATATCAGAGTATGTAGACATTGCTCTTAACATTGCTGAAGAACCTTCTGTCTTGCCTGGCTAACCCAGGTTCTTTTTGAATACATCACAGGAAAAATAGGTAGCCTTTACATCCCTGGGTTAACCATAACAACAGAGGTCTTTCTGACCTCTAGTCTGTATGGTAAAATTTTCTTTTTTTAGGCTCAATGACCCTTGTAAAGATCTCAAAATTTGGTATCAGTTGATCTTTGTGTTCTGGAGAAATTTCTTTATTTCCTTAACTTTTATTAACAATTCTAGTTAACAAATGTATTTAACTGTTGCATTGGACCTCATGAGCTTAGTGCATACATAGATTAACAGCACACACAGTGCTTATGGAGAACGTGGCTTCAGCGCGGTCTCATCCAGAGCATTCACACTTCTCAGGGGCTGGGACCCCCACCAGCACCCAGGGCTTGCACCCGCATCTCCACAGAAGCGAGTTTTGTCATCTTAAAAATCCTAACTCCGATTTACACTTTAATGTGTCTGAGGCTTAACCCACAGAGGTGGGAGCTGGAAATCGTGGGGACATAAATGTTTTGAAGCTCCAACTGTCAAGCGAGGATGCTGGATATTGAGAGGTTGGCTTCCCTTCTGCAAAGTACCCCAGGCTGAGTTCATCGCAGTCTCACCTTAGCAGCAAACACAGCAGTGAAAGAGTGAAGACTGTAAATATTGGCTGCTTCTATAGCTCAGTGAAGGATATTTCAGGGTGTTTCCATAAATGAATTTCAAATTTGCATCATTAATAAAATAAACTTTTTTTTTTTTTCCTATTTTGAGGTATTTGGGGTGAACTAGAAATCCTGAATTTGCGTCACTTTTGCCCAGAATTTTTCCTTTTTGGTGTGAAGTCTTTCTCATTTAATCTTTTGCCAAAGTGAACTACTAACAGGGGAAAACCAACAACAACAAAGTTAACTCTTCCTGACATTCACTCATTGTGAAAAAAAGTCTTCACATTGCCATTTGTGTTAAAACTACTGCAACAGTTTTAAATACATGGATACATACTGTGATTTTAAACTGTTATAGTTGGTTGATTTGAAATAGAAGCGGTTTGTGTTGCAAAGATTTCACACAAACCAGCAAAAGAAAGGCACGACTTTGAAGAAACGTGTCCATGCTTTTGAATCAGGACTTTTCTTTTGGAAGGAAACATTTTGTATGAAAGGTTTCGCCAGCTCTAGAACATTTGCTGTCCATCAACTAATGGTGTGCTTTCGCTCTTCATTATTATTTGTACTGATGTGTTAAGCTGTTTAAGCTACATTTTGCAATGCATTGCTTAAGTTTAATGCAGAAATGAGCTCTGTTGTGATTGCTGCAGTACTCTGGCTACATGATGTGAAGTTGATTTGTATAAAATGTTCTTTAAACCATTCTCATGAAAAAGCGTATATAGCACAAAACAAAAAATGTAATAGCAAGTATTTGTTGGAGTATTTGGCACATGTAAAATTATAAACATATTTTATTTACTGTTTCATCTCTGAATGGAAAACTGTGCTGTTGACTGGAAAAAAAAAAGTAAAAAAAAAAAAAAGCAAGCTATGTTGGAATTAAAAAAACCCAAAACAACTAATTTATCTTTTCTTCAATTATGCAAAAAAAAAATAAAAATCCAACCCTCTTCTCCCTTCCTTCCAGTTCCCAACATTTAATGGTAACTTCATTTTCCTTTCCTGCCTTGATCCTGGAGACTATTGTTCCTGAAGCAGAGCAGCTTTGTAGATATTTCCATTCCTGACTTCCAAAGGGGTTGGTTACACTGACCAGCACCAGTTCAACAATGATTACAGAGATATTTCAGTAATCAGTAACAGCTCTTTTCCTGCATCTTCCCAGTTCAGTGTGAATACTACTATAATTAATTCTCAAGGCCAGATATAAACCTTTCTTAACTTTAGGCATCTAACATGCAGGATTAAGAATTAAGAACTGACAAGCACAATTACCCAAATTTTCCTTGAAGTTAATGGCAATAGAGCGGCAACTTCTCTGAATGATGGATATTTTGCTGCAATGACTATGGCAAGACTCTGGAGTGAGTATTTTACTTATTTAAGTACTTTAGCTAGGTATGTAAAGTAGAGTGGAAGAATCTGGGAGCAAGTGAATAAAGACACACTTGTTGCAAATCATGTACTGGAAAATTAATTTTAAACCGAAATATCTCCTTTCCAGAAGAAAACAAAGAATGAAGCCTTTCCTAACAAAGCCATGCACTTATGTATAAAAGTAAAGTTCCAGAAATAAAGTATATGAAAATACATTTGTATATGAGAAAATGTTGACTGGATGGTGTTATTGAATAATGTGCAATATCTTATAGCAGGAGGGGGAGACCTAAAGTTATACTGTCTTCCGAATACTAAAATAAATACTGTTTAATTAGATGCTCATTTTTACACAGAATCCTGTTTAAGCACAATTAAAACCTGTTTAAATATAGTTATGAAGCATTTCAAGGTAAGTCTGGGATTGTTTAAGTATTGTATGGTGTCACTAGATGGAGGGTGGGATCCACATCTCTCCTTCCACGAGGGAACCATTCAATGAATACACAGAAAAGCTTCCTCAGACTTTCTAGAGCATTGAATATTTATTTGTCCTAGGCAAGCGGCGGAGCTGTAGCAGGAAGGACTGAGGAAGCCATGACCAAAATACTGTGTATTAAACACATGTGTTTGTGCCTCTGGGCACCCAATGAACCAGATAACTGAAAAATTCCCCCATCAGAATTTCCCTTATAGCTATTTTTTTTCTCAAAGCTGGAGGTCTTGGGAACAGCCATATCTTACAAATTAACAACCTCTCTCTTCTTTGTGGCACTTTAAGCACACACCATTACCTTGCCCTTAATTCTTTGTAGTGCAATTTAGAACTCCTATAAAATATTGGAGAAAGAAGATGAAAAAAATCATTAAATAAATGTGATACATATATCTTAGAGGGCATGACCTGCATGAATTTCTAGAAAATACACCTTTCTTATGAAAATTACTTACCTTTCTGGACCTTTTACAGTCATTATAACTACTTAAGAGGAAATTTGAGGTTTATGGTATGAATTTAGAGGGATTTTGATGGTAGTTTTGTGTTATTTGAGGTTCTATCTTGTGATTTAAGCTGTGTACATCTGCGTATTTGCTGTGGCTTATTTCATAGAGCAGTAGTGACAGTGTTTTGGTTTAGATTGTTCTTGTGATAAATATCCTAGGAGCCAAATATTAGGTAAACATATATTAAGCGATGCAAATCCTCAGTGCGGTAGAGTCAACAATTTGTCCTGGAGTGTGGGACTGAAGACTGTGCTGCCAAGAGCTTGGTAATAGGATCAGGAGCTCTTCACCTCAAGGTCACCCTTTCCAATCTAACCCCAGGCCAAAAGTAACAGAAAATTGTTTCCATCTGATATGGTTGTTCGTTCCTTGATGGTCTCATTACAAAGCAGGACTGACTGCATTATTCGTTTACCACAATAAATGATGTTAATGGACATCCTTGCTGTCAGCATCAGCCAAAATCTGACTGGCAAATTGAGAAGGTAGTCTGCAGAGTAGCGTAGTCTTTTATCCCAGGGCATAGTCTTTGAATAAAACTGAAGCACACTAGGATACGAGGACCATTGTGGGATTACACTGAGTAACCTAAGTCATACAGATTCAATTAGTAGGTAAAGGCATTCAGGCTCCATGTCTTTAACTGCAGTATTTTTTCACGCAGTAGAATCCAATGAAAAAAACCAGCCACATAACTCCATGATTAAAAGCCATGCAATTTTATTAGCAGATTATTTCTGACTGTTCTTACTACATGGTCAACACAGTAATGCAAAAGCTGTACTGCAGCTGTATCGTTCAGTGTCCACAGTATTTTCATACTGTAAAACATGGTACAAAATAAATCTAAATAAAATCTACTGCGCTATATTGAAAACCATAATTTCAAAAGAATGCATTTTTTCCCTAAATAATTTAAAGTAATATGGGAAAATCAATATTTAATCTTTCCAGTACTATTATGCACTAGGGGAAGAACAGGATATATAGTTCAGGCTGATAAAATGTTAGAATTAATATATACACAGTACAGTTTGCTACAGGGTCTTGAATATTTGCATGTGAATTACAATGAAATGAGGAAGTTGTCCTCATGTTGGAAAGTCAGAGGGGTTAGGATAAGTTTTTTAGGAGGGCAGGGTATTCTGGTAGCAACACAGAGAAGATGCCATTTATCTAGGAACAGACAAACCATATTGTGCAGAGTATATAAGCTACATCAGTTACTTTCTTAAGAAATTCAGAGTGCAGTTAAGAGCCAAACTCTCAGCTGGTTTAAATCAAATTAAAATCAAATCTGTTCACTTCCCCTGCGTTGTACTGGTTTACCTGAGCTGAATATTTGTCCAGGTGTAAAGCTGGATCTGTATGAAGGACACAGCAAGGAAGATAATGATGGAGACCATGAACTACTGTAACGTTTGTAAACATTCAAAGAGGGTTGGCTGTGGGTGTGGGATGGTTAAAAAACACAGTAAACAATAAATCCATAGCTCTTAGATTGCTTTTCTGAATCTGTCAGGTCATATGAAGGCTGCACATGTAATTAGTTTTTATAAAGAACTCTACCAATGTTTCCAGCCATATGTTAATTTGTAGAGTGAAAGCGTGAAGTTTCATCAAGGCGATTCCCAGGGCCTGTGGTTAACAAGTCTTCGCAACAGCAACCCACAAAGCAGTTGGTAATTGCTGCATTATTTGGAGTTACGAGGATAGAGCTGCCAAGACTGCACTGGAAGCAGCTGGGTGCTACAACTGACCCTGTCCGACGTCTTGCTCTAATGGAACATCTCTAGTAAATCCTGTTGTCTGAGTGTTCACAAGTGCTTCTTAAAAGAGCATGTGAGAATTAGGAAGATCATGAAGGAAGCGCTTTTATTTTACCATTTAAAGAAACACAGTACAGGACAGTAGTTTTATATAAATGAAGTGGAATTGTGAGTGCCCTGCTGTCATTTCCATCAGTCCATTGACAGAAATATCTTGCAGAGTTGATGCTGGTAAATTAAGATTCTCAGTGCGAAACAATTTTTATCCATCACAGCATTTTTTTAGCATGCCAGATAGAATGGAATTGAAAGGTATTTTTTATTATTTGGTAGACAAAATAGTAAAAAGAAATATAAAAAGGGGTACCATGAGTACCATAGGGTGGTAGAGAGATG
Organism: Haliaeetus albicilla; assembly: GCF_947461875.1. NCBI lineage: Eukaryota > Metazoa > Chordata > Aves > Accipitriformes > Accipitridae > Haliaeetus > Haliaeetus albicilla. The sequence continues at coordinate 4,533,437 of NC_091497.1, read as the reverse complement.
CATTTGCCTTCCAGTAATGTCGGATTGCGTGAAAACACGCCAGTACCAATGGCAGAATATCTTGTGTGAATATTAACTCTTCACCTGAAAATTTAGAGTCTCTCAGGCTTGTGTATGCATGCTAATGGAGTCTTTTCCCTCTTCGCCACAAGCATGCCTATTCCTCTGTCACAGTAAACAGATATAACCCCAGCTAAATCCTTTCATCTTACAAAGGAATCGCTACAGATGGGCTGGGACAGGATGGCACATCAGTGTCCTTGTAGCCTTTGTTCCCTTTTGGCCTAATATTTGACAGTGCATATGCTTCCGAGCTGCGATAGCGGAACGGCCGTACAACAGCAGAACATTTTTATCCGTTAGCATGGTAAAACCTTTCCTGGGACTGGAGTACTTGTGCACCCATGTAAAATGCAAGTGCAGCCAGTTAAGATGGAATGAATATCTGTTATGTGCTGCTTCTTAAAGGTCTGGGTTTAAGTAGAAATCTTTTTAAGCAGAAACTAGTAAACTTCAGAAGAGTAGTTTCAGACAGGATATTTTAGAAACTATTATATACACACCCAACAAAAGAAAAACGAGTTCTGAACACTGTAGTGGAACAAAACCCCACCTTCACTTTGCTAATTATTTTACTTAGCTTCTTCACTCTGAGTGCAGAACTGCCTATAAAAATGATAATTAATAGTGTATAAAGGTCTGCAAAATTTTTTCAAAAAAGATTTTTTTTGCAGCTTTCCTTCCCAGTTGCCCCCAGCCTACAATTATACACTCGCAGAGGGTAGAACTACCAAACATCGCATAGATTCTGTGTGTAACTGCTATGACTGTAGGTCTAGTAAAGACTCCCATAGACAACGTGCAAATTTGAGACAGACTCATTGCTTCTAGTGTCTCTCATATTTTCTGTTACATTCAGAGCAAACCACTGCTGACGAAATGTCTTTCTTTAACTGAAAGTGGTTTGTAATTGTCTGGGTTTCAGCTGGGATAGAGTTAATTTTCTTCCCAGTAGCTGGTACAGTGCTGTGTTTTGGATTTAGTGAGAGAACAATGTTGGTAACACACTGATGGTTTAAGTTGTTGCTAAGTAGTGCTTATCCTAAGTTAAGGATTTTTCAGTTTCCCATGCTCTGCTAGCGAGGAGGTGCACGAGAAGCTGGGAGGGGACACAGCCAGGACAGCTGACCCAAACTGGCCAAAGGGACATCCCAGACCATAGGACGTCATGATCAGCATATAAAGCTGGGGGAAGGAGAAGGAAAGGGGGAATATTCGGAGCGATGGCGTTTGTCTTCCCAAGTAACAGTTACATGTGATGGAGCCCTGCTGTCCTGGAGATGGCTGAACTCCTGCCTACCCATGGGGAGTGGGGAATGAATTCCTGGTTTTGCTTTGCTTGTGTGCGTGGGTTTTGCTTTAAACTGCATTTTGCATTAAACTCTCTTTATCTCAAGCCACAGGTTTTCTCACTTTTACTCTGCTGATTCTCTCCCCCATCCCACTGCCGGGGGGAGTGAGCGAGTGGCTGTGTGGGGCTGAGTTACCAGCTGGGGTCAAACCATGACAGTGATATTCAAGTGAAAAAAAGCACGACAGTGTGGAGGAGATCATGGTTTTGTAGGTAATTTTATAACTTTGGGTAGCAAGAATCTTGAATTCTACTTCCAAGACAACACATTGTTATTTTGCTCTAAACAAGCTTTTATCCCATTCTTAATTTCTAGGGATGTTGTGTGATGTTATGATCCTTTGAAGACGGGCAGTTTAGAAAACTAGTACTTTTGTAACAAAGAAGGCAGAAATGAGTCACCACTGACTTTGTCTTCATGCTGTTGTTCCGGCTATTCAGTCACAGTACATCTGCGCATAGCTAATTCATGTAACC